>NW_026972759.1:0-260461 GCF_036711695.1 Zophobas morio | reverse complement strand
CCTAACCCTAACCCTAACCCCTAACCTTAACCTAACCCTAACCCAAACCCTAACCCTAACCCTTAACCCTAACCCTTAACCCTAACCTAACCCTAACCCTAACCCTAACCCTAACCCTAACCCTAACCTAACCCTAACTAACCCTAACCCTAACCTAACCTTAACCCTAACCCTAACCCTAACCCTAACCCTAACTCCTAAACCTTAACCTAAACCTAAACCCTAACCCTAACCTAACCCTAACCTAAACCTAACCCTAACCCTTAACCCTAACCTAACCCTAACCCTAACCTAACCCTAACCTTAACCCTAACCCTAACCCTTAACCTAACTTAACCCTAACCTAACCCTAACCCTAACCTTAACCTAACCCTAACCTAACCCTAACCCTAACCCTAACCCTTAACCTAACCCTAACCCTAACCCTAACCCTTAACCCTAACCCTTAACCTTAACCCTAACCTAACCCTAACCCTAACCTAACCCTAACCCTAACCCTAACCTTAACCCTAATAACCCTAACCCTAACCCTAACCCTAACCTAACCCTAACCAACCCTAACCCTTAACCCTAACCCTAACCCTAACCCCTAACCCTAACCCTAACCCTAACCCTAACCCTAACCTAACCCTAACCCTAACCCTAACCCTAACCCTAACCCTAACCCTAACCCTAACCTAAACCCCTAACCCTAACCTTAACCTAACCTAACCCTAAACCTTAACCTAACCCTTAACCCTAACCCTAACCCTAACCCTAACCTAACCCTAACCCTAACCTAACCCTAACCTAACCCTTAACCTAACCCCTAACCTAACCCTAACCTTAACCCTAACCTAACCCTTAACCTAACCCTTAACCTAACCCTAACCCTAACCTAACCTAAAACCCTAACCCTAACCCTAACCTAACCTAACCCTAACCCTAACCTAACCCTAAAACCTAACCCTAACCTTAACCTTAACCCTAACCTAACCCTAACCCTTAACCCTAACCCTAACCCTTAACCTTAACCCTAACCCTAACCCTAAACCCTAACCCTAACCCTAACCCTAACCCTAACCTAACCCTAACCCTAACCTAACCTAACCCTAACCCTAACCCTAACCCTAACCCTAACCCTAACCTAACCCTAACCCTAACCTAACCCTAACCTTAACCCTTAACCTTAACCTTAACCTTAACCCTAACCCTAACCCTAACCTAACCCTAACCCTAACCCTAACCTAACCCTAACCCTAACCTAAACCTAACCCTAACCCTTAACCCTAACCCTAACCCTTAACCTAACCCTAAACCCTTAACCTTAACCCTTAACCCTAACCCTAACCTAACCCCTAACCCTAACCCTAACCCTAACCTAACCTAACCCTTAACCTTAACCTAACCCTAACCCTAACCCTTAACCCTAAACCCTAACCTAACCTTAACCTAACCCTAACCCTAACCCTAACCCTAACCCTTAACCCTTAACCCTAACCTAACCCTAACCCTAACCCTAACCCTAACCCTAACCCTAACCCTAACCCTAACCCTAACCCTAACCCTAACCCTAACCCTTAAACGAAGTCAATTATTTTTCTTTCCTGATAATTGCTTAATCCTCACTAGTGCTTATAATAATTTTCTTTTACTATTTTTTATCTTATTAAACCTTTTTTCAAAGAAGCCCCACTAAAACCCTTAGTTTTAACACTATTGCTAGCTAAAAAATTGACTTATATATCCTTACACAAAACTCACTTTTACAAACTTTAATATAATTTTCAAATATGGTCTAAATCCAAAAGGGACCTCTCCCTCTGCAACTTTACAACTTTTCCCACCAAAAATTTTCCCACTACTGTAAAGTACTTGTAAGTTATTATATTATATAAATGTTACTTTAATTTTCTATAGCCTGCCGTAACCCTCTTAATATTTCTCGTATTCATTATTAACTGTACCTTCAAATAAATTACAAGTCTGAAATTGTTAATTATAATATTTGGTCTAATTTCTTCCATTTTCCAAAAAAGAGAGATTACCATTAACGCAACTTTGTGAATATATGCCCTTGCATAAAGTTATCCTGATATTAACCTTATCGAATTCATAAATATAATTTATTAACAAAAATAAATTAAAAACAACTTATCCTCATCCATTTCTGTCTACGACTGCCTAAACAAAACTCAACAGTTTAAAAAAAAGAAAAAAGTCTGCTTTTAGTAATAGTGAGGTGTGATAGAATATTACCCCTCTTTTTCCTTTGCCTTATAAAATGCTTTATCGATATTCACACTAAACTTATTACACTTTTTTATTTAGGCATCTTGACAGAAATAGCATATCATCAATAGAGGATAGTTCCTTTGCCGAACTAACCGCTTTAACAATTTTGTAATAGCTCGTTATAAATTTATTTTCTAATATTAAGGCTAACTGCTCTTGCATTGTACAAAAAGAGGTTTAAGGGAAAACCGACTTACTGCCCTCCGAAATCCAATGTTCTCCTCCTTGCAAAATTTAATAGAATTGTAAGTAAACATCAAAAAAAAAGTGCTTGATTCTAAAATGATAGGAATTTATTGTTAATAATAACTCGAATTTTCTAACAAATTTACTCACTTATAGTCTACAACTGCCAAAACCGCACTGAAACCATTTAAAAACAAGGAAAAGTCTAGTTTAGTAATAGTGATGTGCAGTAGAATATTATCTTTTTTCTTTGCCTTATAATGCTTTACCAATATTTCCTTTAACTTACTACATTTTTTATTTTAGGGGTCTTCATAACAATTACATGTCATCAATAGAAGATCGTTCCTTTGTCGAACTAAGCTCTTTAACATATTTGTAATAACTCGTTATAAATTTATTTTCTAATATTAAGGCTAACTGCTCTTGCATTGTACAAAAAGAGGTTTAAGGGAAAACCGACTTACTGCCCTCCGAAATCCAATGTTCTCCTCCTTGCAAAATTTAATAGAATTGTAAGTAAACATCAAAAAAAAAAGTGCTTGATGCTAAAATGATAGGAATTTATTGTTAATAATAACTCGAATTTTCTAACAAATTTACTCACTTCCAAGCCTACAACTGCCAAAACTGCACTGAACCATTTAAAAACAAGGAAAAGTCTAGTTTAGTAATAGTAAAGTGTGATAGAATATTACTTTTCTTTTCTCTTTGCCTTATAAATGCTTTATCGATATTCACTTTAACTTATTTCAATTTTTTATATAGGTATCTTCACGTAAATAGCATATCATCAATAGAGGATAGCTCTTTTGCCGAACTAAGCACTTTAGAATATTTGTAAAAGCCCGTTATAAATTTATTTTCTAATATTGTGGCTAACTGCTCTTGCATTGTACAAAAAGAGATTTACATGGAAACCAACTTACTGCCCTCCGAAAAGCAATGTTCTCCTCCTTGCAAAATTTAAAAGATTTGTAAGTAAACATCAGAAGGGTTGATTTTATATTTAAAGGAATTCATAGTTAGTAATAACTCGAGTTTTTAAACAAATTTACTCACCTATAAGTCTACAACTGTATAAACCGCACCCAACCATTTAAAAACTAGGAAAGGTCTAGTTTAGTAATAGTGAAGTGTGATAGAATATTACCTTTCTTTTCTCTTTGCCTTATAAATGCTTTATCGATATTCACTTTAACTTATTACACTTTTTTATTTAGGTATCTTTACAGAAATAGCATATCATCAATAGAAGATAGCTCCTTTGCCGAACTAGGCGCCTTAACATATTTGTAATAGCTCGTTATAAATTTCTTTTCTAATATTAAGGCTAATATTTTATGCGTTCCACAAAAAGACATTTAAGTGAAAACCAACTTACTGCCCTCCGAAAAGCTATGTTCTCCTTACAAAATTTAAAAGAATTGTAAGTGAACATCAAAAATAAAGTGGTTGATTTTATATTTAAAGGAATTCATTGTTACTAATAACTCGAGTTTTCTAACAAATTTACTCACTTATAAGTCTACAACTGCTTAACCGCACCCAACCATATAAAAGCTAGGAAAAGTCTAGTTTAGTAATAGTGAAGTGTGAAAGAGTATTTCCTTTCTTTTTCCTTTGCCTTATAAAATGCTTTATCGATATTCACTTTAACCTATTCCACTTTTTTATTTAGGTATCTTGACAGAAATAGAATAGCATCAATAGAGGATAGTTCCTTTGTCGAACTAACCGCTTTAGAATATATGTATAAGCTCTTTATAAATTTATTTTATAATATTAAGGCTAATTGCTCTTGCATTGTACAAAAAGAAATTTATATCTATGGAAACCAACTTACTGCCCTCCGAAATCCAATGTTCTCGTCCTTGCAAAATTTATTATCTTCGTAAGTAAGCATCAGAATGGTTGGTTTTTTTTATATTTATAGGAATTCATTGTTAGTAATAACTACAGTTTTCTAACAAATTTACTCACTTATAAGTCTATTTACTCACTTATAAGTCTACAATTGCCAAAGCCCCACTCAACCATTTAATAACAATAATAAGCCTGATCTTACTATAAATCCTTATTTAAATAAAGTATTTACAAATCTAAAGTCTTTTCTATAGTTGTACGCTTTCTGATTTATTCGCACAAAAGGAAAGATATAAATGAATTTATCTTTTTAATTTTATTTTCTGACTTATAATAGGGACTTAGAAGGTAACATAACAATTGAAATTGAGCCTGAAGCTTTTATTAATAAAACTAGAATGTAAGCAAAATAGTGGTTTTTTATTATGTTCTGTCCTATCTCTAAGTTTAATCTAAACGTCTGTAAGATTTATTACTCTTGATGAAAATTTTCTTTGCTGCTCTCGTCTTCATTATGAGAATTTAAGTTACTAAAGTGAACAATGCACTTATGAGGGCGAAATTAAAGGATACAACACTTTTGATAGTAATAAATGTAATGCTTGGAAAACTCCCAGTTCTACTTATCAAAGTACGTTTACTCCCGACCATCCCCCGACGGACCTGCCCTCCTCTTCACACAGCACTCAAACCACTACACCAATGATCCCAGCTCTTTCCTCAACACCCAGGGCAGCGGCAGCATTTAGAATTTCTAATTTTTATGTATGGCTAGCGCTAGGCTTGGTCCTTTCCTGCTTATCTTAAGTTAACATAATAAATTGCGTGTTTTCATAAATTCGTTCTTTACCTGGTCTTTCTATCAGAATTTTGGTTTGTAGAGAAGGTCTTACACGTAACTACCAGACCAGAAAAATGCCAGTTGTGACAGACGGATCGTATCCGCCGCCTTGAGACTGAGCGACAAAATGTCTAACCACTGAGCTACGCTGACGACTCACATCTTCGGTCCTTAACTTAATGTATATACAACTTTTATTACCCTCTGCCCCCTTTAGTCTTATAAAGCTGTGTTACTCAGGATATATAAATTCCCGCATGATGACTAAGACCTTCGAAATGAAAGGGTAAGAAAGAGTGACCATTTTATTGTCCCCTAAAGAAGAGGTAGTCATTATCTTCTGTTTTTTTTTTTTAAAGACTTTGGCGGGTCGCCGGTAAGTTAAGCGCAGGCTATTGAAAAAAGAGTAACTTGGTGATAATACCAAATTTGCACTGTGGAGACAAAAATTACCTCCGGTGGATTCTTATAGTTAAAATTTTTAAAGTTACAAACCTTACAAATATTGTCTACTAAAATATTGTTATAATGAACTAACCATAATAGTTAAAAACTTTGAACTACAACTTTGTACTTTTATAAAGCCTACAGCTACAAATTCTTAAATTATTAACTCCGACTTAGGGGAAAAATAGAATTAAAAAATGAAATAAAAAGTGGATAATCATATATCTAAATATAAAGAAAATGTAACATAAACAGTTAAATAACCAAGACGGCAAAAGACCCGCAGAGTTGTGTCTCTTATTTACTTGGATTTTCATTCTTAGTCTCGTCTTCGCTACTGAAGGCATGTTATTTTCGAACACTTATCCTTTGTGATATACTTGAACAGCTTAATTTATTAAGAGAAAGAGCACAAGCTATACTGATCATGGTGGTTATTGAATCCAAGCTCAAAACGACGCGCAGAACATTCCACTCTATTGAGATAGATTGAACCTAGGATGACAGAGATTTTTAGTAAAAAGGAAAAAAAGGCAGCACCATTGAAAATGCCATACAGCAGACAAATAATTCTCTCAGGATTTTTTTAAAAGGAAAGTTTTAGTAGATATTAGATTATAGAAGCTGTGGACACATTTTTGTGCCACCCATTAACCCTGCGAGGCAAACAGTATAAATTTTAATAATAAAAAATAAATCCCGTATAAAGTTAAAATAAATAAACAAGGCAATTATTGTCAACTATATGATATCTTCTTACAACCATAGAATTTAGTTGACACCGAAATTGATAGGTACAATTTAATTGAATCCCTGTGTTTAATTTAATTTTTTTTAAGTATATATATATATATATAATTTTACGATGATTAAATAAGAGGGTTTTTCTCTTTTATTCCTGTTTTTTGCCTGTAGTTGTCTGCGAGGTATTTTGCCTTGCTTGTTTATTATTGGCAACCTGGCAATTCAATGAAGGATATTCCACAGGTTCGGTTTAAGAAAAAACCTTGTGGACAGACTATAGATAAAACCCCATGGATATTTCTACATTAATTTCGATTTAATTTAGTATAAACTTCATAGTTAAATGACCCTAACCCTAAAGGACTAAATATACTTTCGGCTTCAAAAGTAAAGTCAAAGTCTGTTTGAGTGACGAGCTTTCAAGTGCCTATAAAAAAATATAACTAATAAAAATAAGGAATTAAATAAAAATTTATAATGAAAATTAACACAGAATTAAAACTTTAAAAATAAAAAAAAAGTTTAAGTGGAGTTATATTTTACATAAAAATTTGCTCGATAGCTAGATTTTTATGTAATTATATTCCTAGTGCATATTTATAATTGTTTTTTCTTATATATATTATATTTCTATATCTTTTTTTTTGTATTGTAAAGATTATAAATTCCTTTCTATTTTTTATACTTTATACATTTTTTTTTTTAATAAATATTATTACATTTTCTCTTTTTCCTTAACCATACTTTACTATTGTAATATACTTATATATATATTACACATATAATGTTATTAGAAAATTTAATTTTTTAAAGTATAAATTTCTTTTGTTAATATTAACTTTTTGTAAGCACGCGCGGCGGTCACACGTGAATCTCAATGGCGAATCGAATTTTTTTTATCGTTTACTTTGCGCCAGCAGCAAACTATCGTGCTGCGCTATTTTGCGTTGTGAGGCCGGGCACTCATAAAATATGCACCTGCTGTCTAAGCCAATAGTCTCTTCGCTGCACATGGGCCATAACAAGCTTGTCTCGCTCGATGCCGGAGGCGACATGGAATATTTGAAACGATACTTTACATCGTTGCCATATAATTTATGAACGGTTTCTTCTTTCCTCGACACACCACCCAAAAACTCGCAAAAAAAAAACTAGTGTACCAATTATTGGAGAGCGTTTCGTTAGCGCCCACTGCTTCTTAGGCGTCTAGAATTTTTGTTGTATGTATAATACAGGAGAGCGAGAGGTAACAAGATATATAAATATATATATAATTTTGTTATGAAAATGTATATAAAAAAGATAATAATATATATTAATATCTAACATCTTTATCTCATATTGAAAGGAATGATTAACTAATTTGGGTATGAACACTATTTTACCCCTCCAAAGGGTGGTATTTTGTATATTTAAGCCCTTCAAAAGGCATGTATAAGAGAATGGGAAAACCTCCTTTCTCGATGCTCGCGCCGGTGCCAGCGTTTTATCTTTTTAATATCCTCAATGCTTGTCTTGCGCGGGCATCTTTCATTGCCATGTGGTCACAGCGATCTAGGATATTATTTGCTCTTAATCGAAAGTTAGGTACATCGTAAGGCCAGTGTTATACCTCAGCTTAGGTGGTTGGGCTCTGAGTAGGAGACCTGGCTGTTGGCTATCCTCGGCGCTTTCCTGCAATGTTGTACACTCTTAATAAAGTAACGATTTAACACAACAACGGCGTAGGTTACTATCGTTAAGCGACCGAAGAAAATTAGCCCTAAGGTGGAATTCCTCGTTGTACTCAACCTATAGGATCCGATGTGACTTCAAACTTCACCCTATGATGTATATGTGTCGGACGCCGTTTAAGGAAAAACGGCAAGTGAAATGTAGTCACTATATTGAAGGGTGCTGACTAACTATATTTCGAACTAGTTAACTTGACTTGACTTGAGCTGAAATTATACAGTAGGCTCTCGTAATTAATCATCCTATCTCTTCAGTTATATGATCAGAACACAGTAGGCAGTAACATGGTTATCGTGCTTTTGAGGGAAAGTGATTAGAGTTACCGTGCACTTTGATGAGTCCTAGGGGAGAATAGTCTAGTCCAACAGCCAAAAGTCTTCTTGGACCAATAGACTGCTCTTAAAAATGAGAAAACTAATAAGTCACTTGAGATCTTTAAAAGGTCCCATTTTTATAAGTTCATTAAGGGTTATGGCGAACGGTGTTAGACTAGAAAGGATTTACAACTTAGCTTTTAGCTTACTAACATTCTCTCGATAATCAAACCGGTGTTGATATACTAGGACTATTGCCTACTGAACCGTTTTTTTTTAGACAAAGGTGTAGGTAGGTCCTTTGATTTTGTGTAATATAAGGCTAAGTGGTAGCAATGCCTGCATCTGGAGTGAATAGGTGCGTCCGAAAGCCTGTGGTATTTTCTTGAACTATATCTTTGTCTTGTACTGTTCGGAACTTTAAAGGTTGCTAGCATGGGTATCATAGATAACACTATTTGCATCGATTCTAGAAACTTTAAGATTACCTTGAAACCGGTTCTGAAATAGTACATAATCCTATTATCACGCTAAAAATTGCATTAGTCCAGCAAAGTGAGAAGCTTATGAACTAAATCATAACATTTATATTTAGATTGGCACGGTTTAAACTTACTTCGAACTACATCGAGGCTGAATATATGTACAGTTTGTTGTGGTGCGCTAAAGAGAGCTTACATCTCATAAACGGTAGCGTCCTAGAATAGCATTAGGACATTACAGTATACGGATAGTATTATTTACTAGTATATACTATATTAAACGTGGTCGATCCCAGCCTAATGCGCCTCTGCGAAACCGCTCATTCATTTTGGACAGTCACGATAACCCTTTGGGAAAAGGCACTGGTGAATAATAATTTATTAACCCCCGAGGGCGGGGGAATTTAAATCAGATAGTTTAAAGTGCTTCTAAATTAGACAGTAGTAAGCCAGTGTTGAAAAAAAAAGATAAAAACATTCTTGAAAGGTCATGCCGTTAAGTGCCCATTGACCTTATAAAAAAACGAACACCATAATCCTTACACAACATAAATAAAGTCTTTAGATTTTTTAGCAGAGTTTGACCCTTTAAAGAGAGTTGTTGATAAAACTAAAAAGTATATTTTTGTGGGAGAACCATAAATTTTATTACTTTTTATTTTTCCTATTGGTTGATGGCTTTGTTTATATTTGTTCTGGGTTAAAATTAAACTGTGATGGTGAATTGGAATTTTGTATGCCCTTGTTTCAGGGTTCATTTGTGTATCTTTTTTCACTTCAAAAAAAAAAAATTGTTATCCCTACCTTTTGTTTATTACAATCTATGTTTTCAGCTATATATTTTATATACACTCCAAACTATATATCCTTTTGCAATAGGTTTTGAGACCATGTGAACCGTTTTACAAACTTTTGTTGGTATATCTATTAGTAGTAGTATAAATAATTTACTAAGTGACTACATTACTTTTTTTTTTAATTACTTTTTTTCTTAGCACTTCTAGTGTCCTTTTTATTTAGTAACTCTTTATTCTTTGACTTTATTTTACTTCGTCGAAGCTCTTATATTTATCTGTTTTATAGAATCTATTATATCTTAATTGTTGGTCATACAAAATCTAGATTTTGCAGGTGTAATAAAAGCAAAAATAACTGACGTTACCTTTAAAATTATTAGTAATTCTTAAAATTTAGTATTGTTTGCATATTTATAACTCTAAAAAAAAATATAGCTTTTTAAAACCTAATTTATAACCTAATTTACAAGTTCAACTTAGTTAAACAAAATATTTTAAATAAAGACTTAAGCAAAACCTTAGAGAGATTCACTAAATTGTAGGTGTTAGTGTAGCTTACAATATACAATTATTTTGTAAAGTGTAATACACCTAATTTACTTAGCAACTAAAGTTCCATTCAAACCTAAAAAGAAGAACTCTCTTAGATTACTGTAACCAGATTTATAAAATCCTATACCCAAGATTAAATAATTTACCTAATTCTAACTTAAACTATAAAAAAATTTAAAAAAAAATTTAAAAAACTATAATTTTTGTCTATAAAAAGAAGATTAATAACAGAAGTTCAGCTTTATGGTTATTTTTTAATATAAGCTTTATTGATAATAATGATTTTATTACTTTCAGTATAGAACTGTAAAAATAATTGAAATCTTATAGTATATAAATAAATTTTAGAGCCTTGCTAACTAAAATATTTTATTGATAATAAGGCCCGCCTCATTAATTTTATCTGCATAGGTTAAATAACAGGCCCTGGGAGTGTGTTTATAATTTATTGTAAAAACATTCAAACCCTCAAAACGCCTAACAACCCCAAACTTTTGGAGACCTGAAAAAACCCCGGGGCATTAAAGAACTTAGAACCCAAACTGGTATTTCTAACTTTTCTCGTGAAAACCGGTTCTCTAGGGGTAAGGGCATGTTTCTTTAGTGTACCAACCGATGTAGTAACTTAACAACTTTTTAGTATACACACTATGCCATAAATTCTTTGAAGTTAGTATATAATTTTTGTTAGTGGCTATCACGAGCGTAATTTAATTGGTGCATCTATTTATTCATCTTCCATCATTGGCTTTCATAATGACATCGTTAACAAAAATTCTATTAATTTTTAAACATTTGCGTAGCGTTTATTGCATATCAAATGAAAATAAAATATTGGTGTTGGATCGACTGCTTGATACAAAAGTTCAGCTTTTAGTACAAACGTGCGCTCCTATCCTGCGTGACGGGAGTGTCAGATTGTCGGACTAAGAACTCGGCAAGGTTGCACTTCCATACCCCCTATAAAGAAATGTCCATTTTATTAAGTTATTTTGTATAGCTGCAAAATGATGAAGCAATTAAATATTAATCCTCTTTATTATCCTCAAGGTCAGAGTCCAAGTAGAACTGTTCATAAAACTCCAGTAAGAGAATCTACTGAATAAGGCGACCAAACACAATAACAATTTACTTGATCAATATTTTCTTTCGTAAATGCCAACTCGGTAATCTCCTCCAAGTAAAGAGCGTCGTTGCAACACTTTAATAACAATTCTTCCTTGTTATCCCAAAAGGCATGCAGGACCTTCAAGACTTTAAATATTTATAATATTCATTGTAATTGATTTAATTGCTAACTTTCTCAGAGCATAAACGCAGTTACTAAAAGCTTCCCCGCGGGACATTAATAAATTATACAGGGACAAAAACCCTCGAATTTGGTGAGGAACTATTCCTACTTATTTAATCAAAATTAAAAAAAGCTTGCTTCGGTCACCATATAATATGGAGTACCCAAAGGGGTCTCCTCAACTTCAGTGCTGGAGATAGAAAGGTTAACAATATTAGGCAATATTAACAAAATAGTAACGGGTATATAAAGTAATTTTAAAGTTAAATTTTTTTTAGTACTCTTATTTTAGTGCAAGTGCACTTAAGGGTTGTAAGTTCAGAGAAAATAATTAAAAATATAAATGAACTGACCTTTCCGGATACTGCAAAAAGGAAACAAACAATTCAACTGTTAAAATGCTTGCTATAAAGGGAAGGCCTATTTATAAAAAATTAGCAGGTTTCCTCGGTATAATATCTTTTTTAGTTATTTTTTTTTTAGTCAACCTTTTATCCTGTTAAACTAAAACTGCGACATTGTATTACTTATATGTAGATTAAGGTAGAGGAAAGTCTTTACAAAAAGGTATTTTATTAGCACACGATTATTATATTTTGCAAGCCCATAATTGCAATAGCTTAAAAAAAAAAGTTAAAATTATAAGGGACGCCCACCATTGCATTATTATGTATACTGAAGGAAGCTACGCAGTAACATGTAGTAATTAGAGTGCATTCATAGTAGCAAAGTTAAGTTTTTTGATTTGATTAGGATGATATACTAGTGCTCGAAAATAGGCCTGGCCTCGTTAATGTGCACTACTGGTCCAATGTTCTGCTTTCAAAGGATTTGATGTAGATAATTAGCAAAGAGTCACATTAACGGTTTGTATAAATATTACGCTCACTGGAGTCACAACATCCGAGCAAAAGTAAACAACCTTAAATGAAAATAATTAAAATATTCAATTAAAACCTTTTTCTATACCGACTACTATCATTATTTTATCTTAATAATAGTTTTTTAATAACTCAAGCGTTTTTTAAATAGGAGTATCGTAATTTCAATGGCGCATAACCACAAAAGAATCGAAACCCAAAGCGGTATTCATACAAATCTATTAGTTTATCCTCAACAGATGAAGCTTAATAAAATCTAAAAGCTGCTTAACTTTATCATGAGCCTGGCAAAGGACAGTGGGCAACCACCTGCTTTCACGACTATCAGTTAGCAAGAATACAGCGTGTTCGATGACAAGTTCTTCCAACCTAACCCTTTCACTTTCAATAATCTAAATATTTAAAAAAAGTCAACTCACCTTAGTAGGTAAACTTAACGTCTACGCTAGCAGAACCATGGAAATAAATCAATAAAACTTTTCTCATGTTTAAAAAATCATTTGTTAGAAAGTTGCACGATTTTCTAAACTATTGACCAAATGGGAATTGCAAGACTTACTAGATATTGTAATCTCTCCTCAACCTTGACAGTAAACTTCCATGCTTTACTCGTTTACAAAGCTGAACAAAAATACTCTCGTATAACATCGCAATGATACGTAAAAATAGAGCTTAACAGACTAAACAAGAAAAAAGAAGTACTATTATTTTGCTACAAATAATTTTATTTAACTAAAATGTGACAAACCCACCCTAGCTTGAGGTAAAAGAGCCTCTGTAATAAGTACAATGATTAATGACACTATTTAGTTCACGTTGCTTCGATCAGTTAGCTAGGTCGACCTTAACAACATGTCACTAACACTGATGCACTCCGACACCTTAGCCAAGACAGTATTAGTTCAAGGTTACTTGACCTATCACTAGATACATAAGCCAAATGTTGAAATGCACCATTGACCTAACAACGAGGCATACTATTATTAGTCACCGCTCATCGCCAGAGCAGCCACAAAGTTCGCTTTTGTCTTTGTAACTTGCGCCGACAGTGTTTTACTCTGGCAACTTAGCCAATATTGCTAATGTTTCAATAAAGGCTCAAAATGCTCTTCATTTACTAAGTCTAAGAATAAATAGCTTCAGAAGTCAATGCCAGAACACCTCCCTTCGGCGTTATTCTAAAAAGTTCAAGGTTAATTAGCCTTTACTAATTAATAGTCAATACCCTCTTAAGGTTGGTCATAGAGCTATACGGTTCTAATACCAAAAACGAAGGCGCCAGCCGCAAGGCATGTGCATAACCATCACGTACGCTCCTTCACGCAAGGAAGATGACATCTGCCAAAGAAGTCAAACTATATGAAGGTTTTACCAATTTTAAAGGTCTATCTTTCCATACGACCAGTAGAGAAATTACAGCTTTCCAGAGTAACGTGCAGCCCTGAGCTTAAAGCACACCGCAGGAAGGTAACATAATCACGGTCCATTGGTTTGTAATTCCATAAAGTAGCCCGAAGCATTAACTCGGATACTGCCATAATTTGCTATGTATGAGAATTAATAAACCGTGAGCTTCCAAGAACAGCCGCCATGCACTGCCGAACAGAAGAGGGTGACCTTAGCCGCGGCAGATAAGCCTTCATTTGCACGCCATTTCATCTCTGGATAGTACCCAATAGCAACACTACACCGAAATCCATCGTGAAGCCTAAAAGAATACCATCCATGGTAGACGCTTTTTTTATATAGGGATGATTTTTTCCGACCTCTTGACGATAATGGTTTCGCGGCAAAAAGCAATCCTCGCTCTATATATGAGTGTACACCAGCACCGAGAGTTGCTAACAGCCAAAGGCCTTAAAAGAAGTCTAGTGCTACCACTAACAGCCTAACCTACACAGCTGCCAAAATTGAATCTTTAAAGGATAGCCGACGCGTACCTCGCTGTGGTCGAGCTAATGGAGGATGCGACGCCAGCTCCTGCGCTGATACAAAAGATGCCACGTGCAGGAGAGAAAGAGCACACATCGAGAAAGAGCTAATTAGCTTTATCTCTTATACGGGTTTTTAAACGACTTAACTCGTTAATAACACGCCCAAAGTGTCAAAGACAGTGCTTATACCCGTAGAAAGATAGGAGGTTAAAGTTTTTGATTCTTATGGGTAAATAGCACTAAACTAAAGACTAAAATAAGGTGTTGGCTAGGTTTCAACTGGCTTCTTCGCTCGGAGAGTTTTAGCAGTTAAAATTAACACCGTACAAAATAAATTAATCAATATGGTCGCCTTATATATATAGTACTAGTAGCTAAAACTATAGTAACACACATCATTACAGTGGAGTTACACACCGGCCACCAAGTCCAATGAGACAAGGGGAGAACCTAAGCTACAAGGAGAATCAGTCGCCGGCGGCCTTGGAAGGAGGCAAACAATCTTTGCTATCATCGCTCATTGCTAAACTAGGTTTCATGTTTGCTTTTGACCGCACCTACTTGCACTGAACAATATCTTAACTTAGCAACTTAGCACAGTCCACCAAGGCTTCAGCCAAGGATTTCCATGCTTTTCCTCGGTATATTATGAAAAAACTGCCCCGGAAGGCAATGCTAGTACTCAAAGCGGAGCTGTCCTAATAAGTGAAACAGTTGTGATCTGTTTGTGTGTTTATTATTAGGGTTTAGCTATAAAATCCTCTTAGATTTTATCCGTTTAGGACCAAGTCTCCTTAGTGAGCAATACGTTACTAACCATAATGTTAAAACCTAAGATACAGTTAAGATTTAACCTTCCCGAAGGTCTTTACCCAACCTAGAGTTTTTACCAGTTTTAAAAGCAGATCTTTCGACCCGTGCGTCCTTAGTATATGTTTGATTGATTAATTCAGCTAGTTATTGCAACTTTAGAACTCTCCGAAGTACTGCAGAAACCTCACAACACAGAACTCTAATAAGGAAGTTACCATAATCACGTTGCATTGGATTTCACTGTTAATTAGCCGTTAGTGTCATAGTTGATCTCAAGTAGATTGTTTTAGTATTTACTGACACCAAGTTTTGGCTCCTGCAGAGTAGAGATATAAATGACCCGTTGAAGTTAAGTTTACTTACCCGCAGCATTCCACTCTTTGGACGGCAACCCATTAAGTAACCTAGATCGAAACCATCGAAAACTCGTTGGGACTAACGCCTAAGTTGAGCGCTAATTTAATATATAGGGCCAATCTTTTTTGAACACTTTACGATAACGCTCTGGCGGCAAAAAGCAATCTTTGCACCGTTAAAGCATGTACAGTGAAATCCCGAAGCTTCATCAGTTAGGTTCAATTAAACGGTCAAAGGCACCAAAAGAGCACCTAACGCTACCATTAAATTGCACCAGCCTGCACAGCGGCCATGAATGGATCTTTAAAAGATAACTGACGCCAACCTCGCTGTGGTCGCAGCGATAACCAAGGAAGCCTTGCACGTCCCGCGCTAAAAATATGATAAAAAGATTCAAAAGTTAAGATAAAATACTCGCACCGGACGAGCGAGTGCAACGAGGCCCGAGAGAAAAGCTCCTATTTCATATACGAGCGATTCTGATGTTTAAATATACTAGATAATAGCTCTGTTTTAAATAATAATAAAAAAGTTTAATAACATTGAGTATTACTAGTAGGTAACAGCACTCAAGAAACGTCACTTAACAATTATAACGATAACAATCAAGGATACTTTCTAGTTAAAAATAATCGCACTTACTTGCACGGAACACGAGCTTAACTGAGTAACTTAGCATGTTCACACAAAAGTGTTCAACAAGGAAATCCCAAGGCCTTTCTAAGCAAATTAGGTTAAAACTGTATCTAAAGGGAGGTTAGTAGTCAACGCGAAGCTTCAAATTAAGTGAAAGAGTTGTTATCTCTTTGTGTGTTACTTAACTTTAAAGCAACATGGTCATAACTCTAACAAAACAAATCTAGTTAGAGAACGCAAAGGCGTCAAGCACAAGGTAAGCACCTTGAATGGATGCAAATAAATCTGATAGAGGTAGCTATCAATGCAGAATGATAAAGATAAAGCTCAAGGACTTCCCACCTCACTGAACTTAATGAAATTTAGAGATCACTGTCCAGATCTATAGACCACTCGTCGATACTCGGAAATAAGTACAAGATTACTACCACACGAAGGAGATTCAGAAACAGGCAGCAGAGTCTCGATTTTAACTAGGGTAAAAGTTAGAAACCAAGATTACTTCCTAGTTGGTGAGATTATTACTAGTATCGACCTATTGAAGTTGAAGTTTTTAAGTAAGTTCTTTCACCTTGGGAGAGCATAAGACTCTTTTGGATTTGAACTCGAATGAGTAAAGTAGGACTCGAGTTGGGATAGCTTAATAAAACATATAAGATGAAGTATGCAAAAAGACCCTCCAAAAGGCATAAACAGTAATATTACCCATAAAAGTGGAAGGAGGGGCCGCTACTTTTGTTTGCATTAGTAAAGGGAACAATACTATCATACTACTTTCTCTGATAAGTACTACGCTAAACTGCTGCCATTCATGATAATAAGTACACTTTTATTATTCACAACTAACTCCACAAGTGCCCAGCCAGATTTAGCTCAAAGCTACAGTAGTTAGACACTACTTAGCCAATTTCATCAAGACTTTTCTTTAGCTACGGAGAATAATTAGGATATTTTTAGTTTATTTCGAATTGACACTTTTCATTATTAGTCTTGGAGTATGATGCTAGAATTATAACCTATATAAGTAAGCACTATTTAAATGCTAAGAAAGGCGGCGCAAACTACGGTCTAACCATTAATAACTAGAGTTATACCCCTAAAGCTACCGTTAGCATGAAAGTCTAGTACCGAAATCCTGCTACTACTCTATTGAAGCCTAGTACCAAGTTCTAACTCTAGCATAATATTAATATTTTTTTTACAAATAGTTCATAGCTAGTTTCCAGCTAGTCATAAAGCATCTCGAATCGATGCGAAGAGTATTTACTGACTTGACACTAAGCTAAAAGGAGTCAAAGTTAATCTAAAAATTAGCCTTAAAATTAGTCAAAATCAGCACAAATTTTAGCCAAATCAGTCTAACTCGTTGAGCACATCTCACAAATGGCAGATATGGAAATGAGTAAAATAGTGCACAATACAATGTTAGAAACAAGCATCTCGAACCGATGTTTATTGTGTTATTTAATACCACTCATCATAGCAACCCTCTTATTAGGGTAACCCAAAACGCTCTGTTTTTAGTTCAGTTAGTTAGCCAAACTTTATTCCAGAGTACAATAGAAGCTTTTGTCCGCAGCCGTTCACCATAGGTAGTCACTGGACATACTAGAGTCTCTAACTTAGCCAAAGACTAGACAAAGTCGAATGGATCTGACTAACCGTCGTGATAATGTCACTAACTAATACACTACTTTGAAGCTAGCTCGATACAAAGATACTTTAACTAGATAGTTAATTTTAATTTGACCTCGTAGAGTCCTTAGATGCTTTTAAAAATAGCGGAACGACAACTGATTGA
The DNA here is from genome assembly GCF_036711695.1 of Zophobas morio. Taxonomy (NCBI): domain Eukaryota; kingdom Metazoa; phylum Arthropoda; class Insecta; order Coleoptera; family Tenebrionidae; genus Zophobas; species Zophobas morio. Next base: position 242,511 of record NW_026972759.1, on the reverse strand, counting down.
CTTCAGTCAAATAAGGATAAATTCTCCATAATATAACGACTATAACTATCTCTTATCTCTAATGTACCACTCAGCTTAAGCAAAACTAAACAGTAAATCTTTAGCTATCTTTTTGATTAACCTAGGTCACTGTGTTCGGGTAGTCCGTTATCGGCTACCGCTACACAAGGCGAAAGCTGATGCTGAATAATGTCATCTGGAGCCATAGTCACGCCTTACTGTGTTCAACTATTACCTTGAATGTAAGATTGAATAAAATAGCCCACTTTATCTTTTCAGCTATAGTCAAAGAAAGCAGTAAATCAAAGAAATTGTTCACTTCAACTCGATTCTATTATTTTGCTATATTAATTAGATTATTTATTATTTTATTTCATTTTAATCATTTATAAGATAGTTAAAGAGAGTGGTAGAGAAAACTCTAACTAAGCCAGACAGAAAGGTTATTTTTCCTACTTTAATCGTAGTATTTGAGTTTTCCTAGTTTTTTTATTCGAGGATCAAAAACTATTATCCTTATAATCTTGTACTGGCCAGAGTCGAACTAGCTTCTTACTTTGAAAGTTTACCATCTAAACACCAATACTAATTTTACTACTTTATTCATGAAACTATTCCAACTCTAGTGGGTTCCTAACATTAACTCATGTGCTAACTTTAGTACTGGTGTTTTAGAAGTCCTTGACGACCAAATGGCCCCAACGCTGTATATATCCACAAAGTCAGGGGTAAAAGCCACTCTTTTAACGTATACTCAAGGGAAACTTTAGCGCCTTTAAATAAAGTTAAAGTAGGTGTTTTTCTCCCTTTTAGACTTCGAAGTAGGCAATATATATATTTCCTACTCGAACGAGGTCTTTTTTTTCAATTGTTGATTGAGGTTTTTGCTTGACCGAGGACTTGAAGTTTTCGACGGGTTCTCTAAATGTCCCAAGTGTGAAGAAGAGGGATCTCAAATTTCACTAATAACATCTGCAAGACAAAGCACTCTTTCGCGGGGAGTAAAGATCAGAAGATATGTTTCTTTGCCGAGAGAATAACGATTTATGAAACGTTATTAAGACATCAGTCCTCACTCTCGAAAACTTAAGTATTGATGAAGTTGAGGGGCCAACCCTTTTAGAACATATTTCTTGTAGAAGGGGAGATTGTACCAGCGCAGAAGTGCGCGCAAATAAAGAAAAGCTGTTCTTTAGACTTTAAAAAATATAACAAAACTGGTTATTTTTACATGTGGCATTCATTTACATTTTATTCTATGCCAAAAGAAGGCCGTCCCTTGACTAGTATGAAAGTTATCTGTATGGCCTTGTGCAAAAAGGTCTTCTGACTAAAAAATATGATAAAAAAATGGAATCTATTACTTTACTTACAATAAAGTGTTAATAAAAAAATTTTAACTTTTTATTACTTTTTAAAACCAACAAAAAAATAGCCTTAGAATTTTCCCACTGCCGTTTATAAAAAAAATTATAATTTTAAAAAAAAAAGTTTTTTTAGTTACTTTTTCCTACTAAAGTAATAGCATATAAATTCTTGGTCTTTTAGACACTATATATAACTTTTTAAGATATTATTAAATGCACAGCAATTTGCATAAAACAAAAAAAATCAAAAACTTTCATGTTAGAAAGTCACTACTTTAAAGATCCATAAGAAAACTTAACATATGTAAATCACAATTTGTATAATAGAACCAACCATCATGGGCAATTCAAGCTGAGGACTTTAGATCTTGACAACACTTTCCTTGCCCTGCTTACAACGCAACATGCAATAGCAGGTCCACGTCTTATATTAGCAGGTCGGGTTTTTATTTGGTTTAATTAAATTTATTTTGAGCTTTCGGATTAGTCTAAAACATTTAATTGCAACAATTTAAATTCTGTTTTAAAAAATTACAAGCCCTACCCTAGGCAATCTGAAAAAGCTACTGTTATTTTTAGGAATTACCAGCGTACTGATAAACCTACTAATGTTAAAGGCTCGACACCCGACACTTATATTCCGAATTTACTAGAGTCTTTGGAAGGAGGTGAACAACCCCTTTTAGATTATAGATTTTTTTGAATGTCTTAGTCGAAAGTGTTTAAATAAAGTATCTAAATCTGTTTAAAAAAAATATATTTAGTAAAAGTATTTAACTTAGTATTTACTTAGTTGTCCTCTAGACTACTAAGCTATTTTTTAACTTCAGCTATAACGCCCTCTAGACGTTTAGTCTTTGTTTTACCTTTCTACACTAAAATTGTAACCTTTATGATATCACTGGCTCCTCTAGATCAAAAGTAAAACTAAAACACTAAAGACCCGGTAAAAACCGAAAAGAAAGAAGGGAAGAAAGAGCAAAAAATATATGGCGAGCCATCTGTTTTATTAAAAGAAATTTGTATATACCATACATTACCTTAGCAATAGATTATTAAAGGTACCTAATAAACATATAGTTACCCTCAAAAATTCAAATTTTGAATCCGTGCTGTGAGGTGGTAATTAAATACTGATAAAAAAAGGGTTGATATCATTACCGTGGATAAACAAGAGGGGACGTTAGGGTACGGCATAAGAGGTCTGAGGACAGAAGTCATAAAGTTGATTATTGCATTTTGGGAGTATCTCCTGATATGGGCCCTATTGGCAATCTAGTTAGACTACATAAAATAATAGAAGAAATACAAAAGTTCTGGCTCTTTTACTTTAGGAGAATTTCTAAATATATTGTTTGATGCCCGTCGCAGGCCACCTGTAGATTTTATACGAGAAATTTTTATATTTTTAAGTAGATCTTGGCCTTTAAAAAAAAGTTGTTGATAAAACTAAAAAAGTATTTTTTTGTGGAAAATCCATAAATTTTATTACTTTTCGTTTTTCCTAATGGTTGATGGCTTTCATTATTTTTGGTCTGGGTTAAAGTTAAACTGTGATGAATTGGAATTTTGTATGCCTTTGTTTTAGGGCCCATTGGTGTGTGTTTTTTTACTTAAAATAAATGTTATCTCTACCTTTTGTTCATTAAATACTATGTTATCAGATATATATTTTATATATACTTCAAACTATAAAATCTTTTAAGGTAGATTTTTGCGACCAAGTGAATTGTTTACATACTTCTATGGGTATATCTATTAGTAATAGTATAAATAATTTACTTGACTACATTACATTTTTTTGAATTACTTTTTGTCTTAGCACTTCAAGTGTTCCTTGCTATTTAGTACTCTTTACTCTTTGACTTTGTTATACCCGTCGAGGCCTTATATTTATCTCTTTTACAAGATCTTTTATAGCTATATAGTTTATTGTACCAAGTCTATATTTCGCAGGTGTACTAAAAGCAAAACAAACTGACATTACCTTTCAAATTTTTAATAACTGATAAAATTTAGTATTGTTTGCATATTTATAATTCAAAAAAATTCTTTTCTATAACATCTAATTTATAACCTCAAAATATTAGTAAAAAAAACAAGATAATATGTTAAATAAATAAGGACTTAAGTTGAACCTTCGAGGAGGTCTAGGAAAACTATAGGTGTTAGTGTAGCTTACACTATATAGTTGTTTCGTAAAAGTGTAATACACCTAAAGTACTAAGAAATTGAAGGTTCCTTTCAAACCTAAAAAGAGAAGTTCACTGAGGTTACAGTAATCAGATTTTTGAAATCCTATAACTAAGATTAAATAATTTACCTACTTCTAACTTTATCTATAAAAGAAGTAAATAAAAGATGTAAAAACCTGTGATTGTTGTAGACGATTAAAAATACATAACAGAAGTTTAGCTTTATGGCTATTTTTAATATTAGCTTTATTGGGTAATAATGACTTTTTATTACTTCCCGAATTGATTTGCTAAAATAGTTTGAAATCTTATAGTATATGAATAGATTTATAAACTTTCGCTAACTATAAAAATATTTTATTGATAATGAGACCTGTCCCAATAATTTTATCTGCAGAGGTTGACTAACAAGCCATGAGAGAGTGTGTTTGTAACGACATTTTTAGTAAAACATTCAAACCCTCAAAACTCCTATCACAGCCAACCCCACCCTAGGGAGACCTGAAAAAACCCCTGGAATAGTGGGTCACCAAATCATTGAGAGTAAATGATGAAGCAAAAGTATTTGAATTGTGCTTGTTGACTTCCTTAATCACTTCTTTAAATTTATTCCAGTCCGTATACCTCTGTATATATTTCAAAGGGTTAAACTCTGAAGGCCAATTTCGTAAAGCACGGGGAAAAGGTCCGAGGAGAGATCCACTAGCGTGGTTAAGTTTGAGTCATTTCGTTATGTTTTTTATAATGGCAATATCAAGTACATCTGAGAGCCCTTTTGTAAATAATATGTGTGTCTGTTCTAAAAGACCGGAAACAAGAAAGCCTCTTTTTTCAGCGTAGTTGTACAGTTTAATCCATTATGGTTTCCCACTTTACTATTCCAAGAAGGATATTTGCAGTTCAAATCCCTGGAAAGAATTCCAGTTACATGTTGGTTAAAAATACTGACCCGTTCTTTAGGTAACAAAAGCAGTCCCGGAGACTTGCATGCAGGAACGATAACCATGTTCCCTTGGCCATAAAGATTGACCTTGATAGTCACTGCTTCAGTAAGTTTTAAGTTGGCAAGCGGTGTAAATGAATGAGCTATCTGCTATTTAATTATAATAGCTGCTTCTCCTTTTCTCAAGTAGGTCCATGTCAGTAAAGCTCGTAATTAGAAAAAGTTATAAGATGTGTCCTAATGTTAGATGGTTCTCACTTTTTAAGGCATTATCAATTTTCTGACTATTAAGAAAGTGTTGAAATCTTTCTCTTTTGCACAAAAGACCGCCCGCGTTCCAAAATAACATGCGAGCATATTTAGCTGGCATTGAGAGGTTATCATAAAGACTTTAGAAGAAGATCATATAACATTCTTGCCATTGCTAAAATGGTCGTTTTTATATTCTTTAAATGATGTCCATAGACCTTTGACTTTGGCTCATGTTAACGGCAATTGCGTAGCTCTTCTTGTGGACTAGTGAATATTTTCTGAGAAAAAAGTTCTTTATTTTGAAAATTCTTGGAAGATATTCAATTAATTGTCTGGGAGTATGACTTTGTTGTGATTTGTTGAGGTGCCCATTTGAGAATTTCTTGGGTGATAAGGGCAACCTCGACAGTCAATGATGTGCTTGCCTTGACAGTTAGCGCTATTCGGAGGGACATCAGGCGTCTTCGTGCAGCTACCATTTTCCTGGTTGCTTCCACATTTAATACACTTAAAGGCAAAGGTACAGAAGGTATAATTATGGCCGAAAGTTGACAGCGGTGGCACCGGCCAATTACGTTTGAATTCTTGAGTCCTTCAAACGTAATTTAAAACGAACTGAAGTTATTTTATATACGGAGCCTTCAGATTTTGGCGAGTGTACGAGTACTAAAATAAGAACCTTTCGTTCTTTCCAATAACTATCCTACGAACAACCTTTAATGGATGAAAATCTTGACTGCGTAAATCTTACTCAACTGCGCTACTGTCAAGTTCGGGAAAAATTACTTTTAGTATCACTTTCAAAAGCCTATCCCCAGGAAACCGATAAGCTGTAAAACTCGTAATTACTTTCTAATAATAATTTTCTGGGTCAGTTGAAAATTATTAGAGGAAGGCAGCAATAAGGATATTTTTAGAAGAAAATTGGTCACGTTTCTTATACGTAATAGGGAACTACACCTGGCCACCGTTGTTTCTCACGAATATTTTAAGGTGAAACATTCTCTTTGTCTCCGGAAAGTTTTTCGCAGTTGATATGTTGAGTTTTCTGTTCTGTGGGGTTGTCGATTGGAAAACTGAGTGTTTGAGTTTTGAGTAGTTAAATCACTCAGTAAAGACGGTAATCCGTTTATATCAGTGCTTTGGCCTTGTAAGATAGACAAAAAATGAATCGAGCAGGTATTGGGTAAAGGAGCAGGTTTGCAAGAGATTGAAATAGCATTTAGCTTGTTTTTGCTAATAGCTGTAAAGGGAACAGATTCTAGCTCGTAATTCTCTTTTGCGCTATTTTTAATTCTTTTTATAGCTTTTCATTTATGGCTAGTATCTCAGTGATGTAAGCTGCGAGATCTTTACCAGAAGAAACAAGAGACATGTTAAGCAGTATATATAAGTAAATAAAGTGATATAGTAAAAAATAAAAATTAATATATAAAAGTTAATTGAGTAAGACAGATATATATAAAGAGTATTAGTTTAGGCTTAGTTTATATATTAAAATAGAGTAGTGATTAAAGTTTTCGTTGTAGTAATAAAACATGTAAATAAGTAAGTTATTAATATCAAATCCGTAGTAAAAAAGTAGAGGTGCATAGGTAACATCCAAAATCGGCAGAGGACTGGGCAAGAAAAACGTTTCTATAAAGAATCCTGAGAACCTTTTAGCTTTATTAAAAGATATCAAACTAGAAAGTAAAGACATTATAGAACCGCTTTATACAAGTATTCCAATAGAAAATTGATGGATTTCTGTAGCATTCTTTCTAAAAGGATCTCCAGGCCAAAATTTTTTTGTACATACTATGAAGCGATCCATCTTTTATTACATAATAATGTCTTTAATGTTATGTTATACCAAGAACTAAACGGGGAATCCTATGGGTAATTCCGCTGCCTCCAGCCTTGGTTACTTCATATTCAGTGTATTATGAAGCTTTAAAGTTTCATAAATTCTCTCCTTATATAAAGTTATATGAAAGAAATATGGATGATATATTGCTCATATGGGTATAAAAAAAAGTTCAACTTTCGGACTTTATCAGCCATATTTCAGATTGTACTAAGCTAAGCTGGCCTTTAGAGATAAACCAGAACAATTCCATTTTCTTTCTAAATTCATATATTTGGAAAGATAATAATAGAATTATTCATACAACTAATGAAATGGAACTCAATTTATATCTTTATTAGCACTCAAATTTTGTCCCATACCCCCTTTCTAACCATGAAAGACTACGAAGAAGTTTTTGACAACATGATGAGAGGAATCAGCTTAGCATTCCACTTTGATGATTTCTCTAATAATTTTGTCAAAAGCAATGTCAATGTGTCCAACAAATCTTTCATACAGGACAAATGTCCCGGGAGAGGTTACTGATACTTTCAGATGTCTAAAAGTTAATTTTTTAGACCACGTTCGAAAGTTTTACAAGAATAGAAAAACTATTCAAGTAGAATTTAAAATCTACTCAAACAATTTTCTTAAAGGAATTTAAGAATAACAAATATCTGAAAGTGATCAATACTGATAAAAACCAAGGCCCTGCATTAATGACCACAATACAGTATGTAAAATGGTGTAGCGACCATTTACAAATAAAAATTCTTATTTCGAAATTCAGAAGCGCAATAAAGAGGAGATATTGACAACGCGTCGAGATAAGATTCTTGGTTTCTATCAGCAGGTTAAAAGAACGTTGGATAAAAATAATGAATTTATGAAACTGACCAGAATCATTTTACATCATCTGGATAAGACTAAACTTTATTATTTTTAAGGGTTAACCAAGGTACACAAAAAAGGTTTTCCTAGACGTGCACCAGACATTAGAGATTAGTTGCGTGTGTTAATACACTTATTCCTGGTCTGTGGAAATGGTTCCACCATCCCTTCTTACATCAGGAATTCCGATGATATCCTGACTGCTATTCCCGGTACCATTTTGTCGTCTCATCATGAACTAATGTCTCTAGATATTTCAGCCTTATATATTTCCATTCCCCCATGGAGGCATATAAAGAGATTAAAAAATACATTCTAGAGCATTTTGTACCAATTCATGGTGGTTTGTTTGTAGAAGCCCTTCGTTTAATTCTGAGTACTGGTTATTTTGAATTCTATGACAAGCTCTACATTCAAACGAACGGCATTCCTATAGGGGATCCAGCAGTCCCCAGTATAGCAACCCTTTATGTTGCTTACTATGAATCTACCAAATTATACCCTCTTTTAAAATCCAATCTCAACTTATATAAAAGATACTTGGATGATGCATTGGTGATTTTAAAAGATAATGGGAGATTCTTAGAGAAAAAAATGCTGGCCATCCTTAACAGTATTTCTGGTCTAAAATGAACCAAAGAATCTATGAAGGATGGTAAATTACAATTCCTCGACATCTGTATTCATGCGGATGGTACGATGTTATGGACAACCTCGGCGGAAAAGGATACAAATTTATTTTTATATCCTATCCCTCATTCGGCACATCCGCCAGGAGTTGTAAAAGGTATGGTGAGAAGCTTAATTGCTAAATATTACAGACAAAATTCTTTTCACGAGGATTTTGTATCATGTTGTAACAAACTTTTTGCAAGGTTAATGGAGAGGGGTCATTCCAAAAAAAAGATTATATGTAATATTTAGATACGCTTTCTCAATGTTATCTAAAGAGGAGAACAACGATAACAACCATACCTTTACGAAACGTTTCTTTTTTCATATCCGATATGACCCGAACGGAACCGAGGCGAAGTTGGATTAGAAATGCGCTCGCTACGAATGTCATGTCAACTATGACAAATAATTGCCCTATAACGATTGGATATTCCAGACCTCGGAATATCAATGAATTATTGGGTTCGAATCGTTTCGTAAACTCGGAAAGTGGAGCATTATAAATTAGAAAAGGAGGATAGCTAGCTAGCACTGATTCTATTTTATAATGTTCCTAAACCTAATATTAAAGTCATATGCTTTTTTATATGAAATGCTCCCGAACATTTCTAATTACTCTGGAAACCACTTTCCGAGTATAAACCTGAAAAGGTATAAAAGAGACTGAAAAGACCTCTTCTAGAACTTTTCGCTTTTTCGCTTACCAAGTGCCCTCAAATTCCACTGAAGAAGCCCAGGCAGCAGAAAGGATCCTGATTCAAGATACTTTTTTGAACAATCAGTCAAGCTTGATTCAAGGATACCTCTGGAGATTTTAGCGAAAAACTTTTATTAATAAAACTATTCTATACCGCATACGAAAGTTTATTGATAAAAGAAATAGTTTGAGTACTTCAAGAAGCTTTATGATAATTTTTGTTTGCAAAGATTATCATTACATCTAACCCTAACCCTAACCCTAACCCTAATTTTTTCTTTCCTTTTTATTTTTCCTGATAGATGATAGCCTTGTTAATTTTTGGGCTGGGTTAAAGTTGAACTAGGGTGGTGATTTGGAATTTTATATGCCTTAGTTTTAGGGTCCATTTGTATATCTTTTTTACTTAAATAATTGTAATTCCTCCTTTTATTTATTACAATCTATGTTATCAGATATATATTTTACATATACTTCAAACTATAAAATCTTTTAAGGTATATTTTGCAAGTAAGTGACAAACCGGGGTTTACATACTTTTGTTAGTATATCTATTAGTAGTAGTATAAATAATTTACTTATTGACTACATTACCTTTTTTTTGAGTTATTTTTTTTTCTTAGCACTTCAACTATCCTTGCTATTTAGTACCCTTCACTTTTTGACTTTATTTTACTCCCGGCGAGGCTCTCATATTTATCTGTTTTATAGGATCTTTTAATCTAAATAGTTGGTCGTACAAAATCTAAATTATTTAGTCGTAACAAAAGCAAAAATAACTGAATTTATTTTTCAAATTTTTAATAACTGTTAAAATTTAGTATTGTTTGCATATTTATAACTCTAAAAAGAATAAGGCTTTTATATAACATCATATTATAAGTTCAATTTACTTTGGAAAAAAAAATATAATGTTAAATAAAGGTGTTGGTGTAGCTTACAATATACAATCGTTTTTTAAAGTGTAACACACCTAAAGTACTAAAACCAAAAAGAAAATTCACTTAGTTTACAGTATTCAGATTTTTTTTTTCTGAAATCCGATATCCAAGATAAAATAATTTACCTAATTCTAACTTAAGTTTTAAAAAAGGTAAAAAGATATAAAAAACTAGTTTTTTGTACATAAAAATAAGATACATAACAGAAGTTCAGCTTTATGGTTATTTTTAATATTAGCTTTGTTGGGTAATAATGACGTTTATATTACCTTTAGATGAGAATTGTAAAAATAGCTTGAAATCTTAAAGTATATAAATAGAATCACAGAGTTTAGCTGACTATAAATATATCTTATTGACAGCGAGGCCTGTCCCAATAATTTTATCTGAGAGGTTGACCAACAAGCCAAGAGTGTGTGTTCGTAACGACATTTATTGTAAAACTTTAAAACCCTTAAAACTCCTACCACAGCCAACCCTAACCTTAGAGAGACCTGATAAAACTCCTGCTATAGTGTTGGAACCCTTGAGTAGACTTTTGAAGGAAAACGTTAAATTCAATTAGGGAAGAAGAACAAGAATTAATCTGGAAAAAGGTTTTAAAGATTACTAAAGGAGATATTTGTGGAGCGAGTAAAAACCGAAAAAGTCTTAATGCTATGAACAGCCGCAACTGATAGGTATGGGCGGTGTATTACTATAGCGTTATGAGGGCAAGTCACATGTTGCGTTGTTATTTCCAAATTTAATGTACAAATAAATTATAGCACCACGGATCGGGAAGCATTAATAGTGTAGGCTGTACTGGAAAATTCATAAACCTTATTAAGATAAGTGATAACAGGTTAAATAGTTGAGTAGGATCACAGATCGTTGTTAGGATTATATAAGTGATAGTGAAAATAACTCTGAGCGAGGAAACGATTCAACAGGTGGAAACAAGGGCATGTTTTCTGCTAGCGAGTTACAACGTAGTAGCCGATTTACTCTCTAAACTGGTAGAGTTTGACAAATGGAAAGTAAAATTTTAAAAAATGTAGTGACTGCAGTGCTTAGTAAATAGCGAGGCAGCGATATAGTCCAAAAAATGCATATAAATTTTCATCTTGGGAAAAAGAGACTTAAACAATTATTCAATAACTGAGGATATGAAGCAACAGTGGAAGAAGTGATGGATGACTGCAGAGTGCGAACAAGTCTAACATGAAAAAAGAGCCTATGCATCATCGACCAAGATTACCATATAACAGCTTATAGATATGAGGTGCCAGATCAACTGGACAATTTTTAGGATACCAATGACCAGCAGTGAATTGTAACAAAAAAAAACTTTGTGTTTATGAAATCATGATATGAAAAGTTTCCTCACTAAAGATGATATGGAAACCATGTAGTTACCGTGAGACGGCACCAAAATAATAAATTGCTGAACAATAAAAAAAGCATTGGCCAAAGGCTATTTTGAAAGAAAATAATTTGGGAGGAAATTTTGAGGAGTATATTTACTATAGCAATCTACTGTCCATTGTTTTAGGTGTGTCACCCCTGTTCATGGTTTTTATCCCTTTTAATTATGTTGATTTAGGGAAAGACAACGAGCAAGAAAAATATCGGTGGTTATCGAAGAAATCGACTAAAACTAGCTTTCGATTTTAATGTGAATTACAAAATGGCTACAAGTTAACTGAAATCATATATGACAACTCTTAAGGATCTTATGAAAAGAAATGAAGGTATCCTAAGATAGAGATGTTAAGAGGGAGTCGAAATAGGAATAGGTGATACTCTATATTTTGCGGAATAATAAATGTTTTGGTGAAATTGACTGGGACTAGCTGTAGCCGTGTAAGTTTATTCGTGGAAAATTATTGTTTTAGAGTACTTAAGTCATAAACACCCAGAGACTAGAGTCTATTTTGGTTGTTTGTCCGTAATATCTAATTACTTCGGTTTTTGCGTACTTTTAAACGTTGCCGCCCAAAGGAAAAATAAAAAATAGAAGTTGACGAAAAAACTAGTTTTAAAACACTTTTACGTTGAAGGTATTGACGTTGTTAAAAATTTTATAATAAGTTAGGGTAAAAAAAAGTTTACTTTACTATTTACAAGAGAGTTAAGCTCGGCATAACGGTTTTTGCTATTGAAAGCAGTATGCATCAAATTTTTTTTGGAAGTCCACAAGTTGTAATTGTGCAAGGGGCTGTGCTGCCTGCATTTTTCCTGCGATTTCTTAATTCGAGTTATTTATACTATATCAATATAATTTTATTATTCGTAAATATTCTAGTCTCCTTGAAAACGATTTACTCGCTCGAGAGATTAAATTTTGAGTCCTGGTTTTACCTTTTCCTTTATTAGTTATAATTTAGGTGCTATAGTTAAACTTTTAGAACTATGCGAAGCGGGGGGTTTTAAACTAATGAGTTCAATTGGAATGGAATAAAGGACATGGGATCAGATTATAAAAGTATTAATCTCTGCTCAACATTCAGGTTATGCCCACTTGGGTAGACCAGGAAATAAGATTTAGGTGAGCGAACTATTAAATAAAGCGGGCATCAGTTTAGTTGAGACAGAAAGGATGCTCCAAATCTTTAATGTAAAAAAAAAGCCTTCTCTGGTTGGAAGGATATCCGCCGCGATGGACGGGTGGATACGTTGGAATAGGTCGCTTGGGCTAAATTCTTTTGAATAACCCGCTGATGAAAAGTTATTAGACAAAAAATGTTTTTGAGGGACAGAAGTAAAACATGTAAACCCAAAAGATCTAATATATTTGCAACTTTGAACTTAGGAATAATTTCTAATTTGGTGAAATGCTTAGCAAGTTGGCTGAATTTTCATTTTGTTCATCAGTAATAAATTTATAAGATTCTGTAACAAACTTTAGCGATGTTAAGTCTTATTATGTATGCGACGCTTCAGTGTTCCTTAACAAAATATTTAATATACATACATTTTAACTTCTTTATTACAAAATATTTACATGAAACCTTTATAATACTCTGAAAATTTAACAATATATAAGTAATAGGATGCATAACAAGAAAGAAAGTGTGAGAGCACTAGAATTAGAAGACGAAATTTTGAAAGAGGCCGGGCTTGGGGAACTAAATTTTCCTCTAACTTTAGTAATAAAAAAAAAATAAAGTTATTATATTTATTAAAACTATGTACGTTAGAAAAAAATTTTTAAAAGTAAAAAAGTCACCATATCAGAAAGAAAAGAGGCTCGAACTATTTCGCTCAATTCATTAGTAGTTCTATTTTCATCATATTCAATCGGCTTCAGAAATCTTTATAAACGTTATACGAGAAGCATGAGATACTGATAAAAGCTATAATCATTGCAAGTAGTATTAAAAAATAAATAAAAAACTAACACTAAACATACATGTTATTGTCTATAGATAAAATAAATATGAATACGTTTATCTCTTTTAAAAATCCAATTTATTTGCTATTAATATAAATGAAAATTTTGTATTGGTTAATTTCTAACACCAACGGGCAAATAGTGGGGGCCCTTTGATAGTACATAGTCAATCAGACTTCCTTAGCAGTCATAATAGAATAAAGTGCTTAAAAGTCTGTACTTTCATTACTATTTTAATAATTTATTATATAATAAAAATTATGAACTCATACTTGAAGCTTTTGTTATCCACATATAAGTTTTTTTTGTATATATATAAACTGCTATCTCTTTGAAGTATAATACTATAAATAAAGTTTTATATAAAGTAGACTGGCAGAAAAAAAACTTTCTTATAATATTTGTAAGTTTTTTATTTACAATTATTATATGAAGTTTATAAACGCACCTGACCACAACCTCCCCGTTACCAGGAGCAAGCCTCTTTCGCGGCCAAACCTCATAAGCACCGTAAATAACAGTCGGCAAAACGGGCAAGCCAGCCTTCAAAAGAAAATATTAATTTAATAATAAAAAGTTCACTATAAAAAAATGTAGAAAGCTAATATTAACATAAATGCATGAATATATTTTATAAATTATAAATACTATATTATTCAATCTAAGAAAAGCTTTTTGATATAAAAAGAAAAAATTAATATTAAAGAACAGAAAGAATATTAATAAATCTAAGTACATATAATTTTCTTATAAAAAAAAATAGAAAATGAATGTTTAACTATTTAATAGTTTTAAATAAAAACTAAATATACTAATTTTAAAAAATTTAAAATAAAAAAAAAATTATCAACTATTACTAAACCATACTTGCTGCGTTGTGTGGAACGGTCCCTTTTTGAAAGTGAGAAGTAGCCCATTTGCTGATCTAGTATAAAAGTAAATATATATATAATTGTTACAGCTCAAAAAAAAAAATGTAAGTTTTTTTTTTATAAAAATAAAACTATCAAACTTTTAATATTTTCTAAAAAAAATTTTATAAGTATTTATTTTTTAATGTTTATGAGTTTTTATAAATGTAAATATTTATAAGTTCTTATATATAAAAAAATAACAGTTTCAGTTTTTAAAAGTTAGAAGTTAATAACTTCTTAAACTTTTAATTTTTTTTTAAAACCTTTATAATCTTTTATTTATTAATGTTTGAGTTTTTATAAATGTAAAATTTATAGTTTTTTTTTAATATAAAATTTTTTCTTTTATTCAAAAAAAGTTCAATTTAAAAATAATAAAACTTTATGAAACTTTTAACTTTCAAAAAAAACTTTTTAAAAAATATTTTATTTAATGTTTAAAAGTTTAAAATATTTAAAATATAAAATTATTTTATGTATTTAAAAAAAAAATTTTTTAAGTTGACAATTAATAAAATTTAATTATACTTTTAACTTGTTAAAAAACTTAATATAAATTTTTTTCCGATGTTTAAAATATTTACTATTTAATATTTTTAATTGTTATAATATAAAATTAAAAGTTATTTAAAAAAAAACTTATAATATAAATTATTGATGGAATACTTTAAAATTTTTATAATAAACAATTCTGATTTATTAGAAAAAAATTTTTTAAAGCTAAAAAAAACCTTATTATATTTAGAACTTTTTTAATAAAAAACTATAATATAAATTTTATATAATGTTTGAAAGTATTTATCATTGTAAACTTTTAATTTGTTAAGATATAATATTATAAAATTTTTAAAAAGTTTTTTTTTTGTTAAAAAAAACTTTATTGTACGTCAAATTTTTTCTAAAAAAATATATAACATTTAAATTTTTAAAATATAAATTTATAAATTAATAAAAAGTTTATTTTTAAGGTTAAAAAAAAACCTTATAATATTTATAAAAATATTAAAAAACCTCTATAAAAATAAATTTTCTTTAAAATTTTTTTTATTAATAAATATAAATATATTTTTATTATACTTTTTAAATTTTTAAAAAAAATTCATAATACAAATTTATTAATATTTATAAGTTTTTATTAAAGTGAAACTTTATATTATATAATGCAAATATTTAAACTAAAAAAATTATTATACTTTTCACTTTTTAAAAAACTATAAAATATATATTTTATTTATTGATATTTTATAAAAAAGATAATGTAGTACTTTATAAAATTTATATAGATAATTATAAGTTATATAATAAAGCTTCTTTTTAAAAGTATATTAGTTTTCTTAATGTAAAAAAAATTCAAAAGAAATTTATAAACTTTAAATATTAATTATTATAATATTTAAAATTTTAGAGTTTAAGTTTACTACGATAACAACTTTACTATTTATGTTTCTTATTATAATATAATAAATAATTTTTATTCAAAAGCTTGAATAATTGTTAAAATTCTGGTAAACTTGTAACTTTTCCAAAAAAGATTAATATAAAATTTTACTATATATAATATTTTTTATTTATTTTTATTTTGATATTTTTAAGCTTTTCAATAAAAATTAAGATTAATATATTGTAAACTTTTTGCAAATTTTATTATATATAACTATTGTAACAAAATATTTATAAATTTATTAATTTTTTTAACCATTATAAGAAATTTTTAATAGTTTTATATTTAATGCATATTCAAAAAAAAAAGTTTACTCAATAAATATTATAAAAATTTTAAAATATATATATATAAAGTTAAAAAATTTGAATAAAAGGCTACTTACCTGGTGCCTTCGGGGCTAATAGCAATCGAGCGCTGGTGCAACTTTACCTTCCTAACGGCATTTTGTAAGGATTTTATGGCTACTTCCTGTGTACACCAGAATAAAGAAAGTAATAAAAATAGTATATTTATATATTTTATTAACAAAAATTAAAATAAATTGATAAAAAAAATATATAATTCCAAAAAAAAGTAATACACAAAAAATTAATACTATAAAAGTTTGAAGCTTATAAAAAAATTCGACCTTTTAGAAAAAATAAAAATTTATAAACTTTTTATGCTTCTTTTTTAAAAAGTGGAATAAAAGAGTTTTTTAACAACAGCACTATAAAAGCTTACATTAAAAAAAACTATTTTTAAACAAAAAGTTTATAAAAAAAGAACCTTGTTGAACCGATCTACTAAAATGTTTCCATAAGCCCAAAAAAGTAAACCAAAAATCGGAACATACTTCAGTTCGTGTTTTCCTGTTAATAATAACTTATACTTTATTTCAACTAATAAATTATTTGTCGATAAACTAAAATTGTATATTTTAGAAAATTTTAGTACAATTCTACTTTCATGATAGAGTTTTCAGTTTTCTACACATTTTTATATTATACAAAAAAGTAATAATTCTTATTGCTTCATAATAAACTATTTAGTAATTTATTTTTAATATTCATTTTTATTATTAATTTATTTAAAAATTAAAAGTTTTGATACTTCATAACTTTTTATATAAAATTGTTAAATTTATTAAATATTTATATTTTTAGTTCTTCCATTTTTTTTAATATATAACTTTTATTATTGATAATAATATTAAGACCGATCCATTTGAAAGAGACAGACGAAGCGACTTGCGTAATGAAGGCGTCCAATCCACTTGTATGGTTATACATGCAAATATAGCTTCTCTACCAATTAAAAGCAAGAAATAGTGATACTATAAGTTAATATTTAGTCTCAAGATTTTGTAAAACAAAAATATACATTTAATAATAAATCTTTTTGTTATAAAAAATTTTTTTTACAAGTAAATGTATAATAATTATTTTATTAATAAAATTTTTTCTTTCTTTTAATATTTTTTTTCTATAAAAACAAAAATAAAAATTTTTCTAAAATCACAATTATTATTATGAAAAATAAAATTTCTTAGAATTCTCAACAAAAAATATATAAATATTATTCTTATTAAGCCAAAATTATAAGATCTGATTTTCTAATGGAGATATGACACGTGTTTTTTGAAAAAACTACGCCAAGTCGTGACCCCAACATAATTTACTTGGAAATTTAAATTGATTTAAGCAGTAAAAAATATATTTTCAGATTTTTCTTAAATAATATTAACTAAAGGAAAATAAATAAAATAAACAGAATAGCAGAAGTTATTTTAACAATAAATAAAATTCATAAAGATGTATAGTAATTTAAGATTATAATACGTTTGAATTCACGTTTTCCAAGCCAACTACGTGTACTTTTACGCCCAGCATGAATAACATACTCACTGCAAAAAATTTCGATACACAATCCGAAGGAAGATAGTTATTACTGAAGCCGAGCCGCCGGAATAACGGATTCTGATAATAATTTTTGATAGAAATATTACAATATTTTTAATTATATTATCTTTATCAAAAATCAAAGTAGTAAGTATATATATTAACCGAATTATTTATAAGCATTTCAGTAAAAATTTTACTTTTAGAAATAAAATAAGTACGACAGGTGATTCACAGTATAAAAATATATATTATATTACTTTAGGATTTAAGACCAAGTTTGCAAGTAAAATGATTTACAAGGAAACAAGCTATAACAAGTTACAGGGATATAAATAGTTATTATGGACAGTAATACCAAAATGCGAAGAGGCCAGAGAATTATCAAGTAGGGAATAATAAACCCGAAAAAGAAAATTGTTAAACTAATAAACTTTAGGAGATCTAGTAATAAAACTCCTCTTTGAGTTTTAAGGGCTAAAAGGCTTTTATAATCCTTTTCTTCTTTCATAACATTTAAAGCATCCCTGACGTCTGCTAGATTCATATTACCGGAGCGGATCTCTATTAATCATAAGCACTATAATTTTCAACTACAAAAAAAGAAATAAGCGTATTATATATATAACCAACATAAAAATACTTTCTTGAATTAAAAGGTCCAAAAGTTCAACATGAGCATACAGCGAAATAATCTCGCCGTTAGTAATCTTTTTGGGGTCCTTCTGACGCAGCTGTTCATATTTTTGTTGAATTTGGTAGAACTGATTTTCAACATCTTGAATATTTCTAGTTAAAGCTTTTAAATCATCATATTTTGTAGACATTGTAGATACCTAGAGAAAGTATAAAGTAAATGGGTAGGGTATAAATCTGTAAAATAATAAAATAAAAATATTAAAAATAAATACTGTATTTTGTAATATTATATAAACAATAATAAAAAGCAAACTCTAGTCGATCCACCACACACACAATTTGTAACCGGCAAGCAAAACGTAAAAAAACATAGTACAACAGAAAATAGTGTTAACTCCGCCCCATGGCGATAGGGCGGAAATTTCACTCGAGATATTTAGTACTTACTGGCTTACTGTTTATCAACTATAGAAAGCAGAAAGAATTTTCCAATGCACAGCAGTCGTTAAAATTTTTTTAATTAGAATAAGTTCTCTTATTAAAAGGCTTTTAAATATTAATTGAAAAGTTTAAAAAAATTTTCAGTTTAACCTTGAAGTCAGTTAAAGTTTTTTATTAAAAGAAATTGTCTGCCATGTTTATTCTAGGTAACAATTGTAAACACCACTTTTTAAATTATTAGCTTCACATCACATTCGATTAAAATCGTTAAACTAAGTTTTTACTTTTTAAACAATTATTTATACCAAATTAAACTTTTAAGATATCTTATGTTATAACCAAGACGGATATAACGTTCTATGAGAATAAAAAGCAGCCACAAAATTTGTGTGAATGGAATAACAAGGCATTGAAAAAGTTAAAAGTTAAATATTAAGGAACTCTCGTTTAGCCAGGTAGCAGCAAACGTAGAACTAGGTCGTAGGGAAGGAAAGAGAACTAGAGTTACGAGGTGAGCGCAAAAAAGGAAAGGAACTAAGATTGCAGAACAATAGAGAACAACAGAACTTAAAGCACGGAAGGATAGCGCTTTATTATACAGAATATGGCAAATTCGTACCATCCGAGAGAAGGGTATTTAATTGTACATACTTGTGAGAGAAGTATAGCAAGCCGTACAGTGACTGTAACGAAAGAAAAGTTTGGTTCAACGTCATTAATTTCCTAGTTTCTTATTTGTTGAAAACCACATACTAAGGATTTGTTTATTAATTTGTAGAGTTGACATACTACAGTCACGCCAAGATTAGAAGAAGAGGCCAAAAATAATGCTTAATCGGATTTACAAAAGAGAAAAGAATTCCTCTACGGCAGGAAAACCGTTAGGGTGGTGAGAAGGCATGGTGTTTGCCTATAAAGAGTAAACACCGCGTCATAGGTTTATCTCGAAAAATAAATCTTTGAGATAAGCCAAAGATTTATCATAGATTTCCACAGTATTGCGACGAAAATATTGAGGAAGCGTTCCTAACTTTATGTGCACGATGCAAGTGAGCACCCCGACAAATCATGTGGCATTTGAGATTATTCGCAACAGTCGATTTTGAACCGCTTGAAGCCGCTTTATGTTTAGTTGACTGCCATATGACCACGCATCGGCTGCATAAGTCAAAGTTGACCGAATAATTTACAAATAAAGCTTAAGTTTGTTGCTTACTGAGAAATAACTCTTTTTACACAAATGAGGATAAAGTTCTTTAATTGTTAACTTCGCTTTGTTGAGGAGGTAGTCATCGTGATAGCACCACGAGAATTGCTTGTCGATCCGAACACTCAAATACTTGACTTCCGTTTCCAGGATAGGACTTGGCTGAAAAGCGTTAAAATAGATACTGTCGTTTTATGTCTCCTCTTTGATAAGAATATAGCTTTGCTCTTAAGGGAGTTAATTGTAATTGGCCACTTATCAAACCATACCTCAACGCGGAGACATACGTTTGCACGTGTTTTAAAGATAAAAAAAGAGATTTAAAATGGGCATAGACAGCCGTATCGCCCTCAAATTGTGACAAAAAAGTGGAGTATTTTCAGGTCTGGGTATGCCCGGCATGGATGAAGCAAATAAGATCAGCGAGTCTTGAGGGGTCCCTACAGCCAGTTCGTTTAAAGATGAGCTAGCTTTCCCACTCTGACATAAATGTCCTTTGATGCAGAAAAGACTGGAGAAGCGAAAGAAGATAATTTTTTACCTTCAGGATAGATAGTTTCATTAAAAGTCTATCGTACCATACCTTGTTAAATACTTTTTCGACATCTAGAAATAATGCGCATGTCGACTTATTGAACCCTTTTGTGACGTGTTCGGAGAAAAGTAAAAGCTGCTGCGTAGTAGAGTAACCCCTTTGGAACCCAAACTGTAACTTTGGTATACAAACAGTACTCTCCACAAGCTTTTGCAGTAGTCCACGTATAGCAGCTTTAGCCATTTTGCCTATACATGACAAAAGACTTATAGAACGGTAATCTTTAGAATTTGCAGAAGGCCACTTAAATTTAGGAATGCACACGACTGCTGCCATTTTCCATCGTTCAGGAAATGTACATGACTCAAAAAGAATAGTTAATATGTGGAACTAAGGCTGTTATTGCTGTCTCTGGCAAGGTTTAACATGTCTTTGCTACGCCGTCAGGACCTGGCGCTTTTTTAGTACGAAGAGGGTTTATAATTGATCTCACGTCTTTTGTATCGGTATATTCGTAAGTTATATTTCGAGGATTGTTACATCGAGTAGTTCTATTTTCGGTCGTAGGAGCCACTTTTTTTATTAGGCAGTGACTAATGACTAAATTAACTTCGCAAGAACACATCCTCTTTAAGTTTGTTATTATAAGTATAATCAGTCTCTGTTTTAAGGGCCGAAGAATGAGGTTCTTGCGATTTCTTATGGATTGACAAATCGCCAGTGGAGTGCAGGATTCCTCGAATTTTCAAGCAAGACAATTTTCGCTTCCCAATTTTGATTGCGCAAATTAATGTGGCATTTTTTGACTTTTTGTCAAGTTTGTTAAGAATTCGTTTATCAGATGCTTAAATATATATAGTAACAGTACTGTTTTGGAAAAAGATAAAAAATGAAGATAAAAATGTCAAAACAGTGACAGTGCCTATAAAATAACATCAAAATTTTATTATTTATTTATTTAGTATGATATTATTTTAATTTATATTATTTTTTTATATTATTTATTATTATATTATTTTACTTTGTTAATTAACTTTATCTTTAGCAGCTCTGAAGGTTACATATTTCTTTTTTTCCACTCTCTTAAGTTGATAAGATATTAATATTGTCAGGTAAGCGTGCTTTACGCGGAGAGGTCGTTACTATAAGAGAGACCGTTTTATATGCTTGAATAATTGTTGTCTCATAGCGGGTTACCAAATCATTGAGGGTAACTGATGTCTAAGTAATTGGATTGGCTTAGTTTGGCAATCACTTTAAATTTATTTCAGTCCGTATACCTTCCTATGTAATTCCAAAGGTCTAAATTCTTGAAGCCAATTTCGAAAAGCCTGGGGAAGTGAGTCGAGGAGAGATCCACTAGCCTGATTAAGTTTGAGGCTATTCGTGTGTTTTTTGTAATCGCTATGTCAAGTACATCTGAGGTCCCTTTTATGGACATGTGTGTTGGTTCTAAAGGACTGGAAACAAGGAAAGCCATTTTTTAAGCGTAGTTGTACAGTTCAAGCCCGTAAGGATTCTCCACTCTACTAATTCAAGAAGGATCTTTGCAGTTCAAATCCGCGATTACAGTTTTGCGTCGGTTAAAAATACTGACCCGTTCTTTAGATAACAAAGGCAGCCCTGGGGACTTTTATGCAATAACGATAACCACGCGTCCCCTTATTATAAAGATTGAATTGATAGTCACTGCTTCATTAAATTTTAAATTGGCAAGCGGTATAATGGAGAGCTATATGCTTTTTAATAATAATGGCTGCTCCCCCATTTCTCGATTAGGCCTTGTCATGCCGGTAAGGCACGTTATTTAGAAAATTTCTAAGATGTCCTGGTTTTAGACAGGACTCACTTTTTAAGGCAATATCAATTTTCTGTTCTATTAAGAAAGTTTTGAAATACTCTTCTTTCCCACAAAAGATCGTTCGCGTTTCAAAATAACAAGTGAACATATTCAAGATGACGATGAGAGGTTACCATAAAGACTTAAGAGATCGTTTAACATTCTTGCCATTGCTAAAATGGTCGTGCATATATTATTTAAATTATGTATGTCTTTTGACTTCATGTTAGCAGCGGATGCTTCTTGTTGACTGGTTGAAAACTTTCTGAGAGAGTTTTCCTTTATTTTAAGTATTCTTGGAAGAGGTACAATTAATTGTCGGGGAGCATGGTGATTCTGTTGTGCGATTTGTTGAGGACAAATTCTTGCGCATGTGGGATTTTCTTGGGTGATAAGGGCAATCTCGATAGTTTGCTATTTCGGATGGACATCTGGTGTCTTCATGCAGCTGGCAGTTTTATGGTTGCTTCCATATTTGACGCACTTAAAGGCAGAGGTACAGAAGGTAGAATATGCCCATAAAATTGACAGCGGGTACTAACCAACTACGTTTGAATTCTGGAGTCCTTCAAACGAAATTGAAAGAAGACAAACTGAAATTATTTAGTATACCGAGACCTCCGATTTTGGCATTCCAGCAAGCACTAAAGGAAGAGCTTTTCGTTCCTTCAGATAACATTTCATACGATCAACCTTTAGTGTGTGAAAACCTTGATTGCGTTAAATCTTCCTCAACTGCGCTTCAATCAAGTTCGGAAAAATTCCTCTCAGTACCACTTTTAAAGTCCTATCCTCAGGGAGTCAATAACTGTAAAACTCGTAATTACTTTCTAATAACAATTTTGTGGCCACTCGAAAATGAAGAGAGGAAGACAGCAATACTAATGCCATTATGAATATTTTTAGATGAAAAATTGGGCACGTTTTTTTTTCACTCAATAGGGAAACTACATCTAGCCGGTGTTGTTTCTCACGAATAGTTTTGGAGGTAATATTTTCTTAGTCTCCATAAAGTTTTTCGCAGTTGATAGGTTGAGTTTTCTGTTCTGTGGGGCGTTATCGATTGAAAACTGATTGTTTTGTGTGTTTTAAGTAGTTAAATGACTCAACAAAGGTATGTATTCGTTTATATTAGAGCTTTCATCTTGTACCAGAAAAAGAATTTGAACACGCAACGGGTAAAGGTTCAGGTTCGCAAGAGATTGGAATAGTCCATCGCTTGTTTTTGCTTACATCTTTAAAGCGATCAAATTCCAGTTAACTCTATTTCTAAATCTTTCTGAAGTTTTTCATTTACAGCTGGTATCTCAGCGGTATAGGCTGCTGGCTCTTTTTAAAAGGAAACGAGAGACAGTTTAAGTAATATATATAAAAAAATAAAGTAATATAATGAAAAATAAAAACTATATATAATTTAGATGAGTAAGATAGATTTATATATATATATAAATTATTAATTTAAGTTTAGTATATATATTAAAATAAAATAGGAATTTTTTTTTTTTGCAGTAATAAATATTTAAATAAGATAAGTAGAGGTGCACAGGCAACATCTACTAAGGAACTAATTTAATTTTTAATTTATTTATTTATATACTATCGTTTAAAATTGTTTCCATGTGTTAAAATATTTCGTAAAAATTCTATAACGCTTTAAATAATAATTGGATATATTGATCCCATATATATATATATATATATAAGTTTAGATTGAGATCTATTGAAACGTAGTTTGTATTAGGGGAATTGCTTTCTTACTTAAGACTTTACCGCTTACTAAAGTTTTAAGTATAGACTGAAACGAGTTTGCACGTGACTCCCATTCGTTCAAAATTGTTTCAGTTTCATAGGAAATTTTCGATCACTCAATCATAAGGGGTTCTTTAAAGTGTTTGAGTGACTATAAAGGACAGCTTACTTAGAAATCTTAATTTAATAATGCGTAAACTTTCAATCGATTAAGAAAAGGATGTAAAATGTCTTTTAGATCAAGACAAGCCTTACACCAAGGTCGCTCGTGGATGTGGTGTCAGTAAGGACACAACATCCCGGATCAAAGCTCAATATGATCCAAATAGTCCTTGCAATGAACCCGGGCGTCCAAAGGCCTTGAAAAACCGGGATGTAGCTCGACTTGTACGACAAGTGACATCGAGTGCAAAAATCATAGAAACAACGTTAGATAGACCAGATTCCAGATTGTCCGTACCGAGAGTATTGAATACTACTGGTCTCAATGCAAAAAAAAAAGTGAATTAAATCCACTTTGACAGACCGTCACTAGCGACTAAGATTTGAATTTGCGAAGTACGAAAATTGGCCCATTTCTGACTGGGAAAAAGTAATTTTTTCGGACGAGACTAAGATCAATTAATATGGTTCAGATGGTATTAGGTGGTTTGGAAGCGATCTGGCGGTAATAGAATACTTGATCACCAGGCGGTGAAACGTGTAAATATGGGGGAGGATTGATTATGATTGGGTCCTGTATAGCATTAGGGGGGTCGAATATTTGGAAAAAG
Organism: Zophobas morio; assembly: GCF_036711695.1. Lineage (NCBI taxonomy): Eukaryota > Metazoa > Arthropoda > Insecta > Coleoptera > Tenebrionidae > Zophobas > Zophobas morio. Next base: position 217,921 of record NW_026972759.1, on the reverse strand, counting down.
TGACAAGGTGCATCACCGCAAGCTCGTATTTAGACGTTATTTTAAGAATGACCTACCCAGAACATGCTATTTTGTTATGGCCTTGATCTTGATGAAATGGTTTTTCAGCAGGTTAACGCCCCATGTCAAACTGCACTTTCGGTGCGACCATGGCTCCAAATACAAATGGTTCCAAGTTCTAGACTGGCCTCCGCAATCTCCTGATCTCAATCTTTTTGAGCATGCTGGGGAATTTTGAATAGAATATTGGGAATCATACGAATCAGTTCCTGCTAACTTGGACGAGATTTGGACACGTGTAAAATCAGAATGGAAAAATATAACATTGGATCAATGCTAGAATCTGATTGCCAATATTCCAAAGAGGGTACAAACAGTGATTCTGGCAAAAGGAAGCTACACTAATTATTAAATCCTCTTTTACTAAATTATATTTTTTCTACGTGCAAAATTATTTCTGTAATCTTTCGACTTTACAAGCTCATATCTGTTCGAATATTAAACCAATTTAAGATTAAATATTAACAAAATGTAGCAAGAACATGAAATTTACTGTGTATAAATTTTATATTAATCCATTAAGCTATTGAAAAGTTTTATATTTTAAATGAAAAAATGGAAAACATTGAAACAATTTTGCACAATAGCGTATATTCATGGTGTTTCCTGGTGTTCGATCGAGTTACCAACTTGAAATACACGAGCTTTCAAACAGGTTTCTAGTCGTCTAAGAATGCAGCTTCCAGCAGTCGTGCTGAGAGTGCGTCTTCCTACAACTCGTGAGTTCTTCCGCTAGTAGGCAATTAGCGTTCCCAGTTATCTGTTCGTAGAAGCAACAGCAGCATTTTTAAAGATTATGGCGAGCAGCTTGATCCGTAGTTTGCGTGGTGAATTTGTCATTGCGCACAAACCACGGTGCGTATGTTAAAAGGCGCAGCAGTTTATTTTGTCGCACTTGAAGAAAGGACGTTACCGCCGATAAGTCATAGACCTAGGCAGGAGATGCATATGTCATAATCGGCCTAATGCTTAACACATAAAGCCTTCGCTTACTGCGCAACGAAAGTTAACTTTTGCTGCATAATAAGGGATAGAGCATCTGGGTCGCTGCCTTGACCTCCGTGCCAGATAATTTACGTGTGGACGCCACGACAACTTAGGATCTATAATGACACCCAGGTATTTTACTTGAGAACACCATGAATTCCCATGTCGTTAAAAGTTAACGGAGTCGGCAGCGAATAGCGTTTCTTCGTTATAAAAAGCGCCTTGCTCTTTGCTGCATTAATGGAGAGGTTCCCATTGACAACGCCAGCCTACAAGCGCTTCGAGATAAAAATGTAAGTGCTAACATAGTGAAACGGGTGACCTGGACGAATAATAAATCATATCATCGGCGTATATGGCGACCAGCGAGTTAAAGTGGACTGGAAGAGGGATGTCGCTCATATAGAGCGCGAATAGCAGCGGTGATGAAAGAGAGTTTAGCGGGAATCCCGCGGTAAGATAGCGAGGCGACGATAGTGCAGCACCTACTTGCACGTTGAAGAACGACGGTTAGATATGACTTCAGAACTTCTTGAAGACCGCGCGGTATCGCTAGCTCTTAACCGCTGAATTACGACGACAACTCTTTATCCCTGTATGATGGTTTTACGTATTTAAACTGTTATACTCACCCCCTCCAATAACCGATTATAGTTACGTAATCCTTTTTTTATTTAACATACCTACCGTTGTTAAGTTGTAAGACAGGCGCTTTAAGTATACCCATTTTTATTGTAAATTGTTCAAACTGTGAGAACAAAAATTAGAGTAATGTCCGTACTTTCACCCTATGCACATTATTTTTAACTAGTTTTCTATAGAACTGTAAAAGAAGAGTAGTTCTTGATTAGGCCTAAAGTTAAATGAGCTTGTTAAAACAATTACCAATCATGACGTCATATTAAACCTAAAAATTAAGACTCCCTATATAATTGCTTTAATTAAACGCGTGAATTTAATTTCAGTGGTGTAAGAGTAAGTTTAAAGAGCTTATTAACAAAATTTTTGAATATATAAAGTGCCAACGTTTTATCGAAAAAGAGAATTAAAGATCCAACTAATTATAATTTTCATATTTAATTTAAGCAGTTTAAGTTATAGCAGCTATAACAATTGTAAGTATATTTTTGTCTATATAAAGTGTAGGCTATAAATAATTCACGTTATAAATATATATGAAATTGTGTTAACTCATGATTAAAGACAATGTGTTCACCATTTTATTAAGAGCTCGTATATTCGGTGTTTTCATTACGACCCGATCGAGCTCTAGGAAATACCAGTAATAATAAATAAGTGAGATAATTTCTAAATTTGTATTCAGTGGCTCATGCTACAAGCTAGCATGCACCCCTATCATTATTTTCATTGGATATTATTGTGTTAACTGCGACTAATGCATTAACTAGCCATAATTTTTGTTCCTCTATAGAAAGCGCTCTTCGAGTATTTGCTCTCTAAGTTACCTTTGCTTCTGCACCGCTTTTTAGGTTCTGCTTTTATTTTGCTTTCTTTCCTTAAGTTCTATTTCCGCCTGTGCACAGCTGCTCGTGTATCTACTCTCGCTTTAAGATTTTAATACTGTTAATTATATTTGCTCTAATTATTAGTTTACTTTAATTTTTTTTTTTAAGTTCATATTTTAACTCTTTTAAGTTCATTGTTAGGGTGCGCTGTAGATTGTTCGCAAAGATGCTTTACACCAAGACTCCCAGCTTGAACCTCTGGGTAACGTTTTTCGACGCAATGCTATCGCAACCTACGCTCGGTTCAATCGTACACCTATCGAATACTGACAGATGAGGTAAACTACGAAGCCTGGGCAGGCGAAACGCTATCGCTGAACGCGTCACGAACTCCAGATATATATATGGGTTAAGGGGTAGAATTATTTTAATATACCTATGAGATTGCTTTGACACAAGCTTAAAGCTAATCGTAAATTAGGTATTTCCTTTTACCACCCGATCGAGCACTAGAATTAGTAATAAAAAAAAAATTCTTTAGCGTTTTCCTTCGGTGGTGCAAGTCCTTTCGGAATTAAGTTTAACCTAATTTGTGAATTTTTTATTATTACCGTGTGTCAACTTCTGGCGTTTAAAAGCCTATGTATGCGTTGTAGAATAATTTTGGAAATTTACTGTAAAACTCTCAGTATCTCAATTTTTTAATCCATGACAAAAAATCGCATTTTAAAAATTTTACGTTTATACCTCTAATTTCACAGTCTATATTTTAAGAACTAGAAAATTATAAAAACAAATTAAATTTCATATAGGTTATGATTTATTTCGGAAAAATCATAAACACCAAAACGATACACGGAAAAAAAAAATTTGATCCCGTGCATTACCAACTTCATGTATAAGACCATTATGAAACATAATTGAAATTAAGTTACACATAGCCTATTGATACAATGCTTTTGCGTTGTAAAATTTTGAAATAACTTTAAGAAAATTGTGTTAACCTAATAACTTCTTACTAAAATGATCTATTTTCTACAAGCTGTTTCAATGAATGTTCCACCCTTCCTGGCAAATAAATTTATTATATGCAACCAGATCTTTACTAAAAAATAGTAACCTAAAATTTATCAAATTCACCAGTTTCTTCATCTAATATAAATAAATAACAATTTTTTTTTGACTTTTCTTAATATTCTACTAATTTTCAAAAGTCATGACATCTTATATATATACTTAAGGTTGAAAGCGACGAAGATACGCATGTTTTCGGCAAGATTTGCTGCTCGGGAATCAAGGAGAAGACCTCGCAAGGTCCGGTATCTAATGCAAAAGAACTCATTAACTTGTGAACCGCTGATGAACTTACTGATATCATTGTTGTAACTATGCATTTCTCTAGCGAAGAGAGTCCAGTACCGAAGGCGTACCAGCGAAAAACTTAAAATAAGTTGAATATCGTTCGAGAGGTTCGCCGTTGGACAAGTAGGGCAGTGCAATAATATAAGTATCTAAAAGGATTAATAAGAAAAGATATATATACTCACAGGCACGAACAAAAAACGAATACAAAGAAAAAAGAACAAGAAAAGAAAGAAGAAAAAGATAAACTAAAAGTTTGTATTTCCTTGTGTATATATTCAAATGGATTATATGGATGCGTTTAAATTCTGTTACAGTGGGTATAAACAAAAAAAATTTAATATAAGGAAACAAAGCACTATCTTGTTTAAAACTACTTTCACAGAGAAGGCACGTTTTTAACTCTTGAAGAAGAATTTGCAAACAAGAAGGATGATGAAGACATTACATCATTAATGGACCTCATTAATATTGAATGCCAAGATAGGAATGCAAAAAATAGTGAAAGTCTGAAACTAACCATATTCCTAGGAGGAACCCTATTAAAATGACGGGGGTGCGTGCATCCTTTAAAGAGCACGTATTGTTAAGTCGAAATTGTTCTAAATCTAAATCAAGTTTGGAGAGCGTTGTAGTCTCTGCATTTCCAAAGGAAATTACAACTCAACAAGATTTGGGGTACATGAGGATGTAGCCTTGGTACAAGCTTGTTAAAGCTGTCTTTTAAGAGGAAGGAAGGTGGGACTAACAATAGTATGACAAGGAAAAAATATACAAGACCAAAGATTTAGAAAATTTAGTTGTTGCAAATGTCGAAGAGCTGGGCTACTACTAGAGAATGTAGGAACCAAACTTTAAGAGAAGAATTGAAAGCGGAAGTTCTAGTAAAAGTTATATTAACTTGAATTCGGGTGCTAACCGCCAAATACTTAATGAGTTGAACCTTATAAAGGATTTCCAAGCCACTAATGAATTAGTTATGGGCATAAAGGATCCTATACCAGCCTTAGGTTTTGTATAATTTTCTAATAAAAAAGGCACTTAATATACCTACGGCGTCAGACAACCTTGTTAGGGTGAGAAACTAAGTGATGAGGACAAGATAGTAATTTTGACTTTAAAGAAAAGTCTCTGACATAAAGGGCATGGGGCAAGCTTTTATGGGAAGTGTCATCAGTTATGACCGCCAGCAGAAATTTATATGGTTGCTATTACCTGGATGGAGTCAAAGCATTAAGCTCTATACATGAATAGCATGATATTTTGGGGCATATTAAGTAAAATGAACTAAAAGAATCCTTTAATAAATACGGCATTAACGTCAAAATGGAGAAACTTTCCTGTATACCTTGTGCAGAAAAGAACTTGCGCCGTAAAAAATCTGTGCGAAGATCGATATATAATGACTACTAAAAGATCCCCGCCGGATCTCACCTAGATATCGATGTATGTGACCCGTGGCCGAAGTTATTAACTGGGGCAAAGTACATTCTTACCGTAATATGCAAAGGGACACGGTTTGATAATGTTATACCAATTGCTTTTTAAACCTACAGTGCTCATAGCGGCTAGTAAATTCCTATATGGTTTCATCGTTGAGAATGTTCACTCATATAACGTTACCAAGTATACAAATAAGGCTTTCCGTAATATATGAATGCAATGAAGATTGAAACAAGAACTCAAATCTCTAGAAACACCATCGCACCATCCTGTTGTGGAACGCTACAATGTATTGAAAAAAATGGCTAAGGCTATGCTTTACAGAGCAAAATTATCGAATAAGCAAAATGCGGATGACAGAAAATATATGCGATTACTCCTGACTGAGAGTTCGAGTAATCGAAGTTGTTTACTCGATCGAGCACAAGGAAAAGTCATTTATAAGTAAATAATAAGAAATAATTAAACTAACTATACATGTTTAGTGCACCTATCTTTTACAAGCATGTGGGCAATGGTAAGACGTCACCCAACTCTAGAAACGGAATACCTTTTGGGTTGCGCATTAAACTCTTGTGGAGGATGCGCACGAATATATAGTTACACAACCAAAAGGGTTATAAGTTTCAGGAGCTTTAAGACAATCGATAATAGTTGAGCGACCGATTTTCCATCAACAGAAAAGCCTCTAAATTCTTATTGACACCTTTACCAATGATTTTCAAGGTTGAACTAAAAGAAGCGATTAGCCTAGTCATTGACTCCGCCCAAGGAGAGAAAAAGCTTTGCTGGCAAAATGAAGACTAAGGAAAAGGCAAGAGGAGGTTTCAAAAACGGATGAGCCAGGGGAGTTGATGTACATCATGGAGATGGAAACCTAAGTGGTTTTCTGGCAGGGTGCAGGATATTTAAGTCGTATATGGAAAAGTCTCACACACCGTCATATTCGACGAAGGGGTATTGGAGTTATACCAGAATATGCTAAAATACAAGGGACGTACAGCGGCAAAGTTGCTATTAGCCAGTGCACAAGAACACCCTAGGAAGCTATGACCATCAGAAATGGGGGTCTTAAGTGCTAACGGAACTTAAAGCCTTGGATCGGGCTGGTACTTGGGACGTTAATGAGGTGTCTTTAAGGTATATCTTTCTAACGACCACATGAAAGTTTTCCATAAAGTCAGACGGGAGGCTAAAATCCAGATTGTACGTCAGGGGTTTAATTGCCCCGTAATCTCCAAGGAGACGATTAGGCTTATTATTAAGCCATGGTCGAATTAAATGAACTGCCAATGGCCACAGTTAAAATGCATATGTGCACACTAATATGGATTAAAGCGTATACCTTAAAGTATCAGTGGGTTTTTTATTAATACATCCTTGGTAAATGGTTATAAATGTCTTAAACTAGTAAAAACAATGTATGGCACGAAACAAGCTAGAATATTGGGGCTTAAATACATAGTGCACAAGCTGAAGGGAATTAACTTCCAAAGGGGGGGAAAAAGAGTCTTAACTGATTATCAATCGCCCAGAAAATCCAGTCTACACTAACTAGAATAGTTGGGCTCTCGATATAATAATTAAAATTGAAAATATTAAGGAGGTCCCCAATACGGTCATTTTGGGCCAAAATTCTTAATATTCAAAGAACATTTTAAGTTGACCCAAGAAAAGTTCGTTGATCATCTTTCACTTGACTAAGGTTTAAACGAGTGAAAACTAGTAAAATACTCTAAAGCACAAGGTTAAATTGGAAAAGCGGGAGTTGATTTCTAAACATTATTCGTACAGGGAGTTAGTAGAGTCATTACAATATCTAGAAACATGAACCAGACTGAACATACAGTTGTCGGTAGGTAATTTATCACAATACCTCAGTTCGTATAAAAAAGAACATTGGGAGGCAGAAAAATTCGTTATGAGGTACTTTAAGGGCGCAAGATGCAATCTATTAAGGTACCCAAGGAGGGATACCCTTTACAGCTATATCTACTCAGAAGTAAATTATGACCCCGGAAAAGATCGCTAGTTCCTTTTCGCTACATTAAAAATTTTAAGTGACCTTTCCTTAGTTTGAGAAACAAAGAAACAGGAGAAATAGTTGCACCTTCCTTACAGAGGGCGAGTATATCGCCGTAGACAAAAACTATTAAATGAGTTAAATAGGTTACAGCGCTAATGGAACCATATTTATTGGTAACCAGCCCAGTATTCATATTGCCAACAATTGTAGTGGAAGTATCAAGACATTGATGTAATATTTCACTACTTTAAAGATGAAATTGAAAAAAAAGACATTAAGTTTTCCCTTACTAAAGAAATGCATGCTGACTTCTTAATGAAGGGCACTATTAATCCTCAGTATACCAAACTGTTAAACAAACTCAAGTACGGTAACTGTCCAAATATTGGGGAGAAGGCAAATGCTATGTTCACTTATATGAACATTTTTCAATTTATATCAATTAAATAGATTAAAATAGCATCCATATAACCTAATTAAAAAAATACTCACTTTTAGTAAATAGCTTTATCTAGTCTGTTTATTGTTTTATTATTCAATACTTGTTCTTTCCTTATTGTTATAAGCGCTACAGGAAGCTCGGACTACGGGCGCTGGTCTTAACTAACACATTAGATTTTGTATATTTTTCTTTTGCAATTTTTATACTAAAATGATAACTGGTGCCGTTTTTTTATATGTTGGCAAGTTAACTTCTTCTATATCTTTAAATGACTTAAGATCTGCGCTTACAAAACTGATGAATAGTAATTGTTTAACCTTGTTCGGTTTGATTTAATCCTTGAAATCTAATTGATACTTCTGGAAGAGAATTTTCGTAAAGGCGATTACACCAGTTCTCTCGATTGTAAGAAGTAATGGCAAAAAACAAAAATTCACGATTTCGCAAAATTTAGAAGAAAGATTTCACTCTTAAGCTTTTCTTGAATCTTTTTTATAGTTCACCTACCAAAGTTATCAATTATCCTGTTCACTCAAGTTAATTTTTTGGAGTTACTAAATCTAACTGCTTTGCAAGAAAAACTTACCGTGTAATGTAGGGTTTGTTACATTTTAAAAATTGCTTTTTAAATGATTAAATATTGCGCTTTGCTACACTTGTAGCGTTGACTCTACTAATATATGTAAGCAAACATTTTAAATGCTTTTAGGACATAAGTTTAATTCACAATACCCAAATAACAGAGTGATCTGTGTTTTCTGTGTTTAATAAAGTAGTGTTATAATAGTTTTACAGTGCCTAGTAGAATTTAACGTTAAGGTTTATTATAATATTCATTTGCTTCACACATTTTGTAATTACAAAATTCTTGCAGATAATTCATTAATTAAAAAAGGGAAAAAGTTAAACATCCTTTCGCTACTCGATATAGTTGAAGTGGCTAGGGGATAGGTGATGGGAATATGCGCATAGGTATGACAAGTGCTAATAGAAGTGGCACTACTAAAAAAAATAAGGGCGGCTACACAAATGTTAAAGGCCAAAAACAATAGAAAAAATATATATTGCATTATATTCTCCTTCTTCCTCCTTCACAACTACTTTTACAAAATTTTAATTGAATCTCGTCTTTAGATGCTTTCGTAAAATTAATTCCTTTTTTGCCCGTCAAGTTTATTCTCTATGGCAATTTTTGTCAAACCTTTTTAAACTTTTTATAAATAGTTCGTTTAATAAAATCTCTCTACCTTTAAAATAAAGTCTGTTATGAAGTGAGGGGAAGCTAGAAAAGAAGCAGACACCCGAAAGCTTTAAGTTTTTCTTGAAGAAAATTTAACTCCTAAGGACACCCCGGATTAGTAGAAACGTGAGTCGGGCCGCCATTAGTAAAACTCTTAATCTCGACGTGGACAAAAGTAACCTCTAACCATATTAAATATTATGTTTAGTAGTAAAGTCAAAACTCAAACTTAAACTCTATAATTAATTCGGCTACCTTCGCCTAGTTACAAACGACAGCAGAAACCTCGAACAACTAACTTCACAGCCCAAAGTCAATTTTTTAAATTTTTAGTTAAAGGAGTATGCGCAGCCAGTCTAACTATAGCTTTTGCAGCTTTCTCGTCCTATATAAGTATACCAGATTCGGTTAACTAAGTATTAAAGAAGGAGGGGTTAGCTCAATAGTAAATGGCGAGAAGGAAGGCATTATCATATATGTTTGGAGTTGATACCGTAATAAAGGATTTGCTGCCCTTTAAGGAGGTCGTGGTGGGAAATCTAGAAAATATATTCGTTGAGAATAGTTAACTTGTAACCCTTTATTATTAAAGAGTTCGGGTAAGTAATTATATCTATATATTATGGCGTCGATTAATTTAATGTACTCCTTTATTAAAAGCGTTTCAGCTTAATTTGTAAATCTAAGAAGCAATTGTTTTAGATAAATCTACAGTTCGATTATAAGTACAAATTTTGTTTTTTTAACTAAATGACTTTTGATGCGTAGGCAATTATATGATGATATTACACCTTGTTTTGTCCTTTTGGTATAGTTATCTTTATAAAATTTTAGTTTAGTTTCTTTTATTACCCCAGGAAACTTTAAAACACTACGGGCTTCGGTGTTGAAAAAAGCAACCCTTTGTTCGATGGTTTGGGCTTTTTACTTATAAATAATGATTTGGTTTTTAAAACACAAAAAGTTAAATTTTCAGATATTATTTAGAGTAAACTAATAATTGACTTATTGAAGATGAAAACATCGCTATGTCTTCTGTAATATGAGCGAGTTTAGTGTTGAGTGTCGTGGAAAGTCAGGCATGTAGATTGCGGAGAGCATAGGGTGTAGAGTTGTGCCCTATGGTTGATTAGGATGATCGGCAATATAATTTTTCATAAAGTTTGAAAGATGCCCGAAAATTCTAGTCTTCAAAATGTACAGAAACCCCAAATAATACAATGCGTCAAAGTTTTTCTAAATTGTTCTATTTAAATTTTATCATACAAGAAATAAAATTATTTTTAAAAAATTGGAAAACTAAAACAGCTTCCTAACTTTTCCTCCTGAAGAGAGCAAACTAATAGCCTATAGCCATTTACATATTAGAGAGCGAGGAAATGTTTTGGAAAGAAGTACAAATGTAGCAAACTTCCAAAAATCGAAAAAAAATTTCACATAGCTCTATTGGTAATGTGTTTCAAAACCCTTAAAGTAAATTTTGTTTTTACAAACCAAACTTCTAACTATTAAACGTGTTGAAGTTAATAAAAAAATATGAGAAAATATATAAATCCTGGCTTCTTTAACTTAAGGCTCTCTTTATGCTCTTTATTTCAACGCACGGGTAAGGCCGCCATTGCACGTATATGAATAAATTATTGACAATCCCGTTAAGAAGTGCTTTCGAAGAAGAAAGTTGTAAGCACCACAGCAGTAAACTATTATGACAAACTCTTTTTAATCGTTATTAAATTCACCTAAAAAAATTGTATATCTTTTTAGAAGTCTTAAATTCTAAGACCAAGTATTATAAAAAATTTTAAAACTAAAGAAATTAGCTTAAAAAAGTTGAAAAAAAATTACTTCTCAAACTTACGTTGATACCTGGGGTCGTAAAAAAAATATTTTTGTAAGTAGTCTTTGGAAAAAAAGGCTTTAAAAGTGAGTAACGACGCAAACCAAAATGAAATTCGAAAAAGCGCAACCAATATCTTGATACGCTTTGTAGTTCCGTAAAAATTATCAGCATATATCGGCGCCTTGTTTTACTAATAGTTGCAAAAGAAATATGTAAATGGGTGATTGGCCCTCAATCAGATATAAGATGAAAGTTATCCCAAATTGCCAAAACTTTAACCCTTAGGAGTGCCTGGAGAGCCTGTAATGGACCTCTTCGGCCAAAAAAAGATTAAAATTTACTATTGTATCCTACTTCTCATTAGACACCTCCGTCAGGAATGGTAAAAAGTTTGATGAGTTCATCAAAATTTTATAGAAATGCATTCACTAATAAATAGTTTTTTCTGGAGCTGCTCAATACGAAAGAAGTCACAAATTTTTTATGATTTACAAATACTATTATATTGAGCGGTGTGAGGAAATAGTGTCTTAGGGTCATGTAGAAAAGGTAAGGTTGATGCACTACGCCCAAAAGTACCAGCACTCAAAAAAAAATTTTTTGATTCTATTTTCAGTCTTCAGATATTTGAGAATAGTGTTTAAATTTCTTGCGACCTAGAGTCTGTTTACTACTAAACTTTATGATATCACTCCTATCCTCAATAACCACGATTGTAAAAGTAGTCTTTGTAACAACCCCAAAGGTTTTTTTAAATTTTAAAAGTTATAGGAGTGAAAATTATAATATTAACTTTGAAATATAAATATAATGAATCTTTTTTTATTATATTTAATAATAACTGAGAAGAAGAGAACAATAGAATAGAACACACCACTCAGCTATGAAGAGAAGATCGAGGAACCGTAAGGGTGTCTTCTAATAATGAGAAAACGCGCCAGCGTTACAAACGAATAATAATTTAATATAACTAAATAATAAACTGAGATAACAAGAAAAAGCTAAAAATACGAACAAAATTAAGACAAGTTAAACGAAATCGAGGTATTTGCTAAAATGTAGGACGCGCTTTACTATAGAGAAATATATCAAGAATTGCCTGAAGCAAACCTTTTGCCTAAGTATCAATCCAAGTGTAACAAAAGTACTAGCAAATTTAATAAATTTTTCCAAGGGCAATTGTGAGTGCTATTAATGAAAATATAAAATTTATCAAAAAATTTACATTCTCGAGGTAAAATGTGCACCTCCGTAACTATTATGGTGTTACTTTTAGTAAAATATTTTATCGTAAACCCTAAAGCCTAATGTTCCCTATTATGGTATTTAAACTTTTAAGCCTTCTGAATTAACTTCACACAAATAGTTGTATACATGTATATAAGATAGAGATGTACGCCATGACCAAGAGAGAAGCGCATAATAGAAGAAATGCGACAGCTTGCTTATTTTCGAACATTAGGATTTTAAAGTTTTTGCTACAAGTTTTTCCGGTTGTACAAATTTTATAATGTTAAAGTTTGGCAACAGCCTCGACCTCGCTAGCACTAATTATGTTAAATTTCTTAAACAGTAATATTCCTATTTTTTTTATTTAGAAATTATTTTTAAAAAAAATGCGATCAAGAATCTAGAGACTCTCTAATTAAAATTTTTAAGCTGCAAAGTGGAAATGGTGTTAAAAGCGTTTAAAATTTAGTAAAAAAAATTAAATTTTTTTTTTCACTTGCATTTTTAAGTTCATTTTTCTCAACAATTCATCAAAAATGTTTTGTTTGCTTATGGCTAGCGCACCGGCTGGATATTCAATTTTTTTGAAGTAATTATTTTTTTTAAAAAAAACGATTGTGGATTTTTTTATATAAACGAGAAAATTTTAGGGAAAATTTGCTTTAGAGTTGCTGATCTTCCCGCTTAAACTAATTTAATATATTTCGTCCTGCTTAATTAATCTTTATTAAATTACTATTTATTACAAAGTAAATGTATATTAATTTTTTTTGTTAAATAATTATTTTATTTAGTTTCAACTAATTTTTAAATATTACTACAAAATTAAAAAATTTATTTTGAAAGAAAAAAATTAGCGAAATAATTTATTTATTATTTTAAACTTAACTTCATGTTTAATATTTTTATATATATAAATAAAAATTGAATCTTTAAGTTTTAAATTATTTGTTATAACATCTATTAATTGTAAAAAAAAATTAATTTTTATTAAATTTTTTTAAGTAACTAAAAAATTTAAATTTTTATTTAATGAAAATGTTAAAAAATTATTGTTCATTTTATTTTTAGTTATATATAAAATTTAATATTTATAATTAATTTTTAAAGAAAAAAATATTTTAAATTTTATTAGTTTTTGAATTTTAAAAATTATTTTAGATTTGTTTTTCTAAATAATTTATTATTTGACAATCTTATTTTTAAATTTCCAGTATTATTAAGTAAAATTAAAAATTTAACTTTAGTCTTGGATTTATAAATCAAATTTATGGCACACTTAGAAGCTTATAGCTTGCTAATAAGCTCCAACTCGTTTGTGTAACCTAAATATCTTTTATTATGATAGCTTTAAAGGGGAGAACAACCATTTAATTTCTTTTTAAGCGGAGTTACTAAAAAGCTGAAACAACTTTTATATATTTTCCCCTTAATTCTTTGTTGTCCAAAATCAAAGGCTTATTAACTTCAACCACAGTTTTTTTAAAATACAACAAAAAGATGGAATAAACCTTTAAAACCTATCAAGGAGCGAGCCCATATTCTTGCTTACATAAAAAATTTCCCAAGCAACGATATCTGTAAAAGTTTTGCCACCAAAAAAGAAGCCAACTCTTTAATTTTTATGAAAATATTATCTATTTCCACTATTTCGGTGAGGAATCCGACGCTCTTTTTAAAAAATATTTAAAGTCATATCAAAGAGTATTAACTCCTCAGTTCTCCGAATTTAAACACTCCTATAACAGCGTCAATATTTATTATATAGCTTTTTTTAAGGTTATAACATATTCTGTTTAACATACCGCTCCCTGACACTGCTTCCTCAGAGGCTTTCTCCAATTACAGTAAATTCAATTTTAAAAAAAATCACTTTTCAAAGTGACTTTTAAAATTTGAAGGATTTAGAGAATAGAAAAAAAAATAACATAAACGCGCTCAAGTATTCTGACAAAAGTTTTATTTAGTTGTTTTTACCTTTAAAATGCGTTCAGACGTGGTATTAATGGCTATACTTTCACTTTGAATAGCCTAAGAATTTAAAGAAGTTAAATAAGCTTGGTAGTTAAACTTAACGTCGACGCTAGCAAAAAAATAGAAGTAAATCAATAAAACTTTTCTCCTTATGAAAAAATCGTTTGTTGGAAAGTTCACAAGTTTAAAAACCAATGACCCAGTGGAAGTTGCAAGACTTACTTATAATCGCAATTTATGCTCAACTCTAAAAGTTTCCAAGCTAAACTCGTTACAAAGCTGAACAAAAATGCTCTCGTATAACATCGCAACGATACGTAACCAGAGGTTCACGAACACTAAACGGGAAAAAAGGAGTATTATTTATTTGCTACCAATAATTTTGTTTAATTAAAAAGTGAGAAACCCAACCCTAGCTTGAGAAAAAGCCCGTGTTCTAAGCATACTGGTTAATTACACCATCTACGTTGCTTCGAATAGCAAGGCCGACTTTAACAACTTGTCACTAATGCTGATGCACTCCGCTACTTAGCCAAGACGTATTATTAGTTCACTAGATACATAAGCCAAATGCCGAAGTGCACCAGCGTCACAGGAACGAGGCATAATGTTATTGGTCATCACTCCTTGCCAGAGCAGTAACTGTTCGCTTCCATTTTTGTTACTTGCGCTGACATTGTTTTACTCTGGCATCCTAGCCAATCTTGCCTATTTTTCAATAAAGACTCGAAAGGCTCTTCATTCATTACGTATAAGAATAAATATCTTCAGGAAGGCAATGCCAGCATACCTCATGTTAGCATTACTCTAAGAGAATTCAAGGTTAATTAGCCTTTACTTTCATAGTTAATACGCTCTAAAGTAGGTCAAGAGCTATACGATTCTAGTCACCGAACACAAAGGCACAAGCCGCAAGGCATGTTGAAGGCCATAACGTACGCTCCTTGATGCATGGAAGATAACACCTGCTAAAACCTAAGCTACCATGTCTTACCAATTTTAAAAGCATATCTTTCGTTACCACCAGCAAAGATCTTACAGCTTTTTAGAGTAAGGTGGAGACCTGAACACACCGCAGAAAGGTATCATAATCACGGTCCATTGGTTTGTATTTTTTTCCATAACGGTGTCCAAGTACAAATAGGATACTAGCCATAATTTGCTAAGAATGAGAATTGGCAAACAGAGGGCTTCCAAGAACATCCACCGTCCACCGCCGAACAGTAGAGGGTGGCGTGATTGCGGAGATAAGTCTACATTTGCACGCCTTTCCATATCTGGATGGGTCTGGATGGCACCCAATAGCAACACTAGACCGAAACCATTGGGAAGCCTCAAGGAATACCATTCATGGTAAACGCGAGTTTTTGTATAGGGACAATCTTTTTCGACCGCTTGACGATAACGATCTACAGACAAAAAAACAATATTCTCACTCCACTAAAGAGTGTACACCAGCACCGAGAATTGCTAACAGTCAAAGGTCTCAAAAGAAGCCTAGTGTTACCACTAATAGCCCAACCTTCACAGCTGCCAAAATTAAATCTTTAAAGGATCGCCGACGTGTATCATGCTGTGATCGCAGCCCAATAGAGGATGCGACACTAGCTCCTGCGTTGATAAAAAAGATGCTACGCGCAGGAGAAAAAGCGTACATCGAGATAGAGTTAATTGGCTCTTATCTCTTATACGGGTTTTAAACGTCTTGATTATTTAATAACACGTCCAAAGTGTCAAAAACAGTGCTTATACCCTTAAAAAGATAGCAGGTTATAGTTTTCACATTTTTGTGGGTAAATAACACTAATCAAAGACTTAAATAAGGTGTTGGCCAGGTTTCAACTAGCTTCTTCGCTCATGGGGTTTTAGCAGTTAAAATATAACACCGTACAAAATAAATAAACCAAAATGGTCGCCTTATATATATAGCACTAGTAGCTAAGACCAAAGTAACACGCTATTACAGCGAGGTTACACTCCGGCGGCCAAGCCTTGGAAGGAGACAAATAATCTTAGCTATCATCACTCATTGCTAAGCCAAGTTTCAAGTTTGCTTTTGGCCGCACCTAATTGTACTGAACAAGATATTAACTTAGCAACTTAGCACAATGTACCAAGGTTTCAGCCAAGGATTCCAATGCTCTTCCCCCACTTATTACAATGAACTGCTTCGGAAGGCAATGCTAGTACTTATAGCGAAGTTGTCCTAATAAAGTGAAACAGTTGTGATCTGTTTGTGTGTTTATTATTAGGTTTATCTATAAAGCCATCGATTTAATCCGTTTAGGACCAAATCTCGTTTCTCGTTAGTGAACAATACGTTACTAACCATAATGTTAAAACTTAAGCTACAGGTAAGATTTAACCTGCCGAAGAACTTTGCCCTACCTAGAGTTTTTACCAGTTTTAAGAGCAGATCTTTCGACCCATGCGTCCCTAGCATAAATTTGATTGGTTGATTTAGCTAGTTATTGCAACTGTAGAACTTTCCGAAGTACTGTAGACCTCCCATCTCAGAGCTCTAATAGGGAAGTTACCATAATCACTCTGCTGGATTTCGCAGTTAATTAGCCGTTAGTGTCATAGTTGATTTCAAATAGATTGTGTTAGTTTTTACTGAAACCAAGTTCTGACTCCTTTGCAGAGTAGAGTGATACAGGACCCGTTTAAGTTAAGTGTACTTGCATGCAGCATTCCACCTCCGGATGGCAACCTAGATCGAAACCATTGCAAACTTGTTGGGATTAACGCATAAGTTGAGTTCTACTTTTATAAATAGGGCCAATCTTTTTTACCGCTTTACGATAACGCCCTGATGGCGAAAAGCAAACCGCTGCACCGTTAAAGAATGTACAGTGAAAATCGCGAAGGCTCATCAGTTAGATTTAAGCCAACGGTCAAAGGCACCAGAAGAGTGCCTAATACTACCATTGAATAGCACCAATCTGCACAGCTACCAAGAATGGATCTTTAAAGGGTAACTGACGCCAACCTCGCTGTGGTCGCAGCGATAACAAAGGAAGCCTCGCACATCCCGCGCTAAAATTGCAATAAAAAGATTTAAAAGTCAAGACAAAATACCCGCACAGGACGAGCGAGTGCAACGAGGCACGAGCGAAAAGCTCTTATCTATTATACGAGCGATTCCGGTGCTTAAATATTGTAGATAACAGCACTGTTTTGAATAAAAATAAAAAAGTTAATAATATTTAGTATTTTCAGTAGGTAACAGCACTAAAACGTTTACTCAAAAATTATAACGATAACAATCATGGATACTTCCTGATTAAAAACAAACGTGCGTACTTGCACTGAACACGATCTTAATCGAGTAACTTAGCATATTCACAGCCAAGTGTTTAACAGGGATTCTCATGATCTTTCTAAGCAAATTAGGATTAAAACTGCTTCTAAAGGCGAGTTTAGTACTCCACGCGAAGATTTAAATTAAGTGAAAGATTTGTTATCGCTTTGTAGGTTACTTAACTTTTAAGCAACATGGTCAAACCTCTAACAAGCAAGTCTAGTTAGCGAATGCAAAGACATCATCCACAAGGTAAGCACCTTGATTGGATCCAAATAATCTGTTAAAGGTAGTTATCAAAGCAGAAAGACAAAGAGAGAGGTCAAGGATATTCCACCTCAATGAACTTAAGGGAAATTAGAGATCACTGTCCAGATCTATAGATCACTCGTCAATTCTCGAAAATAAGCCGATATTACTACAAAACGAAGGAAATTCAGAAACAGATAGTAGAGCCTCGATTTTGAGTAGGATCAAAGTTAGAAGCCAAGATTACTTCCTAGTTGTTAAAGTTATTACTAGTATCGATCTATTGAAATTGAAGTTTTTAAGTTCTTTCACCTTGGAAGAGTAAAAGAGTCTTTCGGATTGAACTCGAATGAGTAAAGTAGGACTCGAGTTGGGGTAGCTTAATAAACATATAAGATAAATTATTGAAAAAGACCCCCCAAAAGGGCCTAAAAAGTACTATTACCCATAAAAGTTTAAGGAGGGGGTGCTACTTTAGTTTGCATTAGTAAAGTAAACAATACTATTATAATACTTTACTTTCTCTGCTAAGTGCTCTTCTAAACTGCTGCATTCATGATAAGCAAGTACTCTTTTAATAGTCACAATTAACTCTACAAGTGCCCAGGCAGATTTAGCTCAAAGGTACAGTAGTTAGACCTTAGCCAATTTCACCAAAACTTTTCCTTAGATACGTATAATAATCAAGATTTTTTAAGCTTATTTCGAAGTAGAACTTTTCATTAATAGCCTTGGAGAGTATGAGATGTTAGAATTATATCCTATATGAGAAGTAAACACTTTTTAAATGCTAAGAAAGGCAGCGCGATCCACGGCCTACCATGAATAATAATTAAAATTATACTCGTAAAGCTACCGTTAGCATGAGAGTTTAGTACCGAACCCTGCTACTACACTATTGAAGCATAGTACCAAGTTCCAACTCTACCATATCATTAGTATTTAAATGCATATAGTTCAGAGTTGGCTTCCAGCCAGTCATAAAGCATCTCGAATCGATGCGAATAGCAGTACTGACTATGGCACTAAGCCAAATGGAGTCAAAATTAATCTAAAAATTAGCTCCAAACTAGCCAACATCAGCACAAATTTAGCCAAATCTGGCTAATTCGGTGAGCACATCTCACAACTGGCAAGAAATGTACATGAGTAAAATCGCGTATAATGCCATGTTAGAACCTGTTTTGAACCTAAAACATCTCGAACCGATGCGTATAGTCATTTAATAACGCTCATCATAGCAACCCTCTTATTAGGGTAACCCATTTTAAGTTCAGTTAATTAGAAAAACTTTATTCCAGAGTAGAACAGGAGCTTTTGTCCGCAACTGTTCACCACAGGTAGTACGCTTGACATACTAGAGTCTATAACTTAGCCAACTACTAGACAAAGTCGAATGGATCTGCCTAACCGTCGAGATAATGACACTAACTACTATACTACTTTGAAGATAGCTCGATACCAAGATATTTTAATTAGATAGTTAATTTTAATTTTACCACGTAGAGTCCTTTAATGATTTCAAAAATAGCGAAACGACAATCGATTGACTTCAGGCAAATATGAATTTCCTTAATTTTTCGGCTTTTTTAACTATCTTTTATCTCTGAAGCACATTCAGTTTACGGAAAACTAAACAATAAATCTTTAGCTATCTTTTTTGATTAACCTAGGTCACTGTGTTCGGGTAGTCCGTTATCGGCTACGGCTAAGGCGCAAGCTGATCCTGAGCGATGTCACCTAGAGCCATAGTCACGCCTTGCTGTGTTCAACTATTACCTTGAATGTATGATAGAGGAAAATAGCCTACTTTATCTTTTCAGCTAGAGTCAAAGAAAGCAGTAAAGCATAATTGTTCACTTCAATTCGATTCCATTATTTTACTATATTAAATGGATTATTTATTATTTTATTTCACGCGAATTTGAATATAAAGGATCAATCTTTTTTGACCACTTTACGAGAACGTCCAGACGGCACAAATGAACCGTTGCTCCGTTAAAGAGCGTGCATTAGTGAACGAAAGCTTCGAGATTAGCTAACAGTCCATGGCACCAAGTACCGTCTAGTCCTCCCCCTAAGAGGCCAACCTACACAGCTGAGTAGGACCTTTCTTTAGACTATGGTCGAAAACAGCCTGTCGCTGGGATGAAAGCGCACTAATGGATACCTCGAACGTCCCGCGCTAAAAAAGTCAAGATACAAAGATGTTTGAGATAAAATGTACGCACAGGGCGTTCGAGCGCATCGAGAGACGCGAAAAAGCGTTTCTCTTTATACATGTAAATCGAGGGGCTTAATTATTGTAGTAATTAGCACTAAATTGAGATTCACTCATTTTAACACTAAGTCTAGTACACCAATTAACTAATTAGAATATGGGTCAATGTTGACTAATCTTGAATATGTATTATTTAAAGTTTTTTATATTCTGTTAGATGACGCTAGGTTATAGTAGAGGAAAGTCTAAAGACAGATAGAAACCTAAACTTAGGTTATTTTTTTCCTACTTTAATTGTAGTATTTTAATCTTAATAGTTTTTTTATTCGATTTGAATCTATTAAAACTATTATCCTTATAATCTTGTACTGCCCAGAGTCGAACTAGCTCCTTATTTCGAAGGTTTACCATCTAAACCTCAATACTAATTTTACTATTTCTTCATTAAGCTATTCCAACTTTAGTGGGTCCCTAACACTAACTCGTGCTAACTTTATTACCGGTGTTTAAAATGACTGATGACCAAACTCTTATTTATTTAGAATCTTTTTAACTCAAACCCCCCAACGCTGTTTTCCACAGTCTCAGGGGGGAAAGTTACTCTTTTGCCGTAGAACTTTAGAAGCGTTAAGTAAAGTTAAAGTGAGTGCGTTTCTCCCCTTTATGCTTCGCAGTAGACAATATAATTACAATTCCTACTCGAGCAAGACCTTTTTTTCAATTGCCGATAGTGGTTTTTGCTTGATGAGTTTTCGACGACATTCTAAATGTCCCAAGTCTCGAAGAAGCGGGTACTCAAATTTCACCAATAACATCCCAGCTGCAGGACAAAAGCACTCTTTTCTAAGTGCAAAACTTATAAGACATAAATCTATGACAGGAGAATAACGATTATGAAGGTAACGTTATTGAAACATCTGTCCCCACTCTCGAAAACTTAAGTGTTGGTGAAACTGAGGCGCCAGTTCTCATGGAACATATTTCTTGTATAAGGAAAGATTGTACCAGCGCAGAAGCGTGCTTAAATAAAAAAAAGCATATTTTTTAGACTGTTTAAAAAATATAATAAAGCTAATTATTTTTACAGTTGGCGTTCACAGATTGCATTATTCAAGCCAAAAGAAGGCCGTTCCTTAACAAGTACGAAAGTTATTTATATGGCCTTGTACAAAAAGGTCCTTTAAATAGAAAATATGATAAAAAAATAGAATCTGTTACCTTACTTACAATTAGGTATAATAAAAAAATTTTAACTTTTTATTACTTTTAAATTGACTTTTAAAACCAACAGAAAAAATAGCCTTAGAATTTCCTGCTGCCTTTATAAAAATATTGATACAATTTTGAAAAAAAAAGTTTGTTTAGTTACTTTTTCCTATTAAAAGCATATAAATTTTAGGTCTGTTAGATACTAGATATAACTTTTTAAGATATTAAATGTACAGCAATTGTGCATAAAACAAAAAAAACCCAAAACTTACAAGTTAGGGAGTAACTACTTTGAAGATCCGTAAGAAAACTTTAATATGCAAATCACAATTTGTATAAATAAACGGACCATGGGCAATTCCAGCTGAGGGCTTCCTGTATTGACAATACTCTCCTCGCCCTGCTTACAACGCAACATGCCAATAGCAGGTCCGCGCCTCCCTTTAGCAGTCGCGTTTTTATTGGTCAATTAAATTTATTAGGAACTTCGGATTAGTCTAAAACAATTAATTGCAACAATTTAAGTTTTGTTTTAAAAAATTACAAACCATACTCTATAGGGCAACCTGAAAAAGTCCGTTATTTTTGGGGATTACCAGTGTGCTGGTACACCTACTAAAGTTGAAAGTCTAATATCCAACATTTTAGATATCCTGAGTATACTAGAGCCTTTGACAGAAAGTGTACAACACCCCTTAGATTTTGTTGATGTCTTAATAGAAAGTGTTTAATAAAGTATCTAAATCAGTTTAAAATATTTATTAAAACTAGTTAACTTAATATATACTTAGTTGTCCTCTAGACTACTAAGCTATTTATAACTTCAGCTATAACGCCCCCTAGACGTTATCTTTGTTCTAGCCCTCTAGACTAAAAACTATAACCTGACGTTAGGGCGCGGCAAAGAAGGTCTGAGACAGAAGACAAAAAGTTGATTATTGTCAGTTTGGGAATAGCTCCTGATATGAGGCCTATTGGCAATTTAGTTAGGCTACTTAAGAGAATAGAAAAGTAATATCAATGTTCCAACTCTTTTCCTTTGGGAAAATCTTTAAATTCATTGTTTGAAGCCCGCCATGGGCCACCTGTAGATTTACACTAGAAAAAAATTTTTAGGTTTTTTAGATTTTGACCTTTTAAAGAATGTTGTTTATAAAACTAAAAAGTATTTTTAAGGGAGGTAGATAATTTTTCTTTACTTTTTATTTTTCCTAATGGTGGATGACTTTGTTTATTTTTGGGCTGGGTTAAAGTTGAACTTCGATGATGAATTGGGATATTGCAGGCCTTTATTTTAGGGCCCATTAGTGTATCTTTTTTACTTAATAAGTGTTATCTCTACCTTTCATTTATTACCAGCTATTTTATCAGATACATATTTTATATATACGTCAAACTAAAAAATCTTGGAAGGCAGATTTTGCGGCCTTGTGAACCGTTTTACATACTTTTGTTGGTTATCTATTAGTAGTATAAATAAATTATTAATTGACTCCATTACATCCTTTTAAATTTCTTTTTTTCTTAGGATTTCAAATGTCTTTGCTATTTAGTACTCTTTACTTTCTGATTTTATTTTACTTCCATTGAGTCTATTATATTTATCTGTTTGATAGATCTTTTATATCTATATAGTTTGTCGTACAAAATCTATATTTTGAAGGTGTAATAAAAGCAAAAATAACTGAAGTTACCTTTCAAATTTTTATAAGTTAAAATTTAGTATTGTTTCCATATTTATAACTCTAAAAAAAAAAATTAAGACTTTTCATAACATCTAACTTATAAGTTCAAATTACTTATTAAAACGGAATATTATGTTTAATAAAAACTAAGCTAAACTTTCGAGGAGTTCAAGTAAAACTACAGGTGTTAGTGTAGCTTACAATATACAAATTTTTCGTAAAGTGGAAGGCATCTAAAGGTATAAGAAACTAAAGTTCCTTTCAAACCTAAAAAGAAAAATTCACTTAGGTTACAAGATTTATGAAATCCTATAACCAAGATTAAATATTTTACTTAGTTCTAAATTAAACTATAAAAAAATTAAAAAGGGGATATAAGAAAACTTTAATTTTGTATATAATTAAAGGTTACATCACAGAAGTTCAGCTTTAAGGTTATTTTAAATATTAGCTTTAATGGGAAGTAATGATGTTTATATTAATGTCAGAATAAATTGTGAAAATAGTTCGAAATCTCATAGTATATAAATAGATTTATAGGGTTTCGCTAACTATAAAATAATTTACTAATAACGAGGCCTGCCTCAACAATTTTGACTGCAGGGGTTGACTGATAAGACCAAAGGAGCGTTTTCGTAATATTTGTAAAACATTTAAATACTCAAAATCCACTCCCACCACAGCCAGCTCTGACCCCTTGGGGGGACCTGAAAAAACCCATGTCAAGAAAACTATCCTAATTAACGCGTTACTTCTGGAGGGTAATACAGAGATTATTTTGCCAAGGGATGACGTCAGGCCCCAAAGCATCAAGCTCTTAAGTTTACAAATTAGATATAAAAATGAGAACTTTACTCTTAATGATTGTATACTACAAATTATTCTTATTTCTCTAAGTTTTTATATATTTTTTAATGCTTTCTTTTTCGATAACCTGCTATTTTGTCTCTTTGGTAGTGAAAATTTCCACTTCACTAATTTGTGAACGGACCAGATCTGAAAATTCTTTGTTAAACTAATTACTGTTTACGTTCATAATAGAAATTAGCGTTTAATTTTTATGTATAAAGTGATTTTTACGCTATGTGAGGCCTATTTAAATACATAAAATATTTATAAAATTTTTGCTAATTTTTTCTGTTATTTTTAAAAATATAGCTCTACGTTAAATTTAATATTTTTAAAAAATTTACTATTGTCTATATGTCGTAAACTTAAGTAGTTTCTTAAATTAATAAAACTGACAAGTTAACAGATACTATATTACTTTTCTAACTAACTAGTTTTAAACGCCTAATTTATAAAATAGAATCCTTCGTTCTTGTTCTTACAAGGCGTTTCCTCCAAAAGAAGAATATGAACAGAGTCTGACATATATGTATGCCTTTTTTAATAAAAAATTTTACAAAGCGTTTAGTCTTTAAAGGAAAAGATTAATGTAAAATAATATTAGCATTAAACTGGGCAATCTCTTTTATAAGTTTTGAGTGTTTGTGAACAACCTTTTAGACCAATTTCTAAATTTAACAGACGCCTAAATTAATGCTAAGTCCGTAATTTATGTTTGTACTAAAGCTGCTAATGTATTTTTGGTTTCTTAGAAGTTTGGACGGTAACAAGCTTGCAAATGTAAATAAAGGCGATTTTATGGACGACAAAGTTACACACCTGTAAGCCTCTATATAAAACAGCTGTAACCTTTTAATTCTAGAAAAAAACCGCCGACCACAAAATTTCTCAGTTGTACTAAGTCAATGTAGTAATAAATTAATAAACCCCTATTTTAATATTAAATATATATCACTTATAATTAAAATTATAACTGTTTATACTGATAACTCAAATAATTATAGAGATCTTTCCCAAAATGAAATTAACTCTATAAATACGGAAGATTTAAAAATATATAAGAATTTGTCGATTCTGTAAGTAAATATATAAATAATTGCTTTTTTTTAACATCTAATAATTAAAAACTCGCTACCGCTAGATTTCGTATTATATAATTTTATAGACTTATTTCCTTACTTTTAAAACCTTTTTTATGTTTCTTAACTTTATATGTAATACATAAAAAAATCTTTTAAAATAAATTTTCAGTACTTCACCATAATACCTCAAAAGATTTTTTTATTTTTTTCTACCAGTTAAATATTTTGTAAATTCTTAAAAAAAAAAGTAATATATAAATATAATGACTATAACAGAAGTAGATTTAATTTCGCTTACTTATTTTAAAAAAAAACTTTATTATATACATAGGAACATTTCCCATAATGGAATTTCTGAAAGCCCTTCATTAATTCATTGGCCTAACTTACAAAAATTTTAAGTCTTAATTTTCCTTCTGATTGCATAAAATAATTTTTTTTAAAAATTTATAGGGATCTGGAAAATAATAAACTTACGGCTTATAAAACATTTCTTATATGCTCCGCCGAACTTAAATATTTGTAAGTCGCTAAAGAAAAATTCATGAAAATTCCGGCCACCGCGCTAGAATAAGACCTTAAAAAAAAAGTTTTCTTTACGATTTTTAAAGAGCTGACTATATCCTCTGCACGTGCTCATTTTATGCGTTAGATTAGGAAATAAAAATCACGTGGCTAAGACTCAGTTTACTAATTGACTCATGTGATGTAACACGTGACATTGGCATTTCCTGATTTTTTAAAGTTTACTTTTCCACTCTTGCATCATTTATTTTAATTAATATAGAAATCTTGCAAGAATAGTATAAACTCTGTCCCAGCGGCATGGTCATGTTTAAATCATTTGACTGAACTGTAATTTTTTAAGTTATTTCGAATACACAATACCAACTATTGTGATTGTTTAGGAATTTAGAAGGTAATAAGTTGTCTTACACTCCCGTTTCTGATTTTAACGAATTTAATAAACTTCTATACTTGTAAGTTTATACTCTATGTTTTATGTTAAATATCTGGAATCTTATGGATTTTTTATTGTTGGTAGTTATTATTTTTTTGGATAAAATATATAGCAGTTTATTTATATACTGCGCCAGTTAAAAATATAATTGTTATCTTTATTAGTATCTTTCTCTTAAGCTTTTATTATTAATTATAAAATTAAAATTTAGTTAGTTCTTATGTAGCTTGCAATGTTTGCTTCCTGGCTTGGCCGTATATAGATTACTGATCTATTTTAGCTGGCTTATATGAACATAATTTTTTTTCTTAATAAAGTTGCAGCATAATTTATTTATTTGAAATCTGTCTATCTTTAATATTTTAATAATAAAAAACTAATTCTCAAAGAATTATTCAAGTCATTTAGTGCGAGTTACTATCTAGGCGATGTCTATCTACTGTTAGCAGTTTTAAGTTATTTGCAATTTTCTGTTTTAAAAAAATATTTGTTTTAAATTTTTAAATTTATAATAATAATTTTATTTTAGTTTCTATCAAGTTTTAAACATTTTTTGAAACATAATTAGAAACCTTGGAAGCAATAAATTATCAAATTTTCCAAAAGGATTGCGCGAGCTTGTTAATCTAAAGACTTTGTAAATTATTTTCCCCCTCTAATTTAGTTTAACGAAAAGTAGTATAAAATTTTTTTTTCTGTAAGTAAATTTTTAATTTTTTATAAATATTTTTTATAGAGATTTCAGCTATAATATTCTTACTTCTCTTGATGGTATGTTCCAGAAACTCTCTAGCCTTGAATGCTTGTGAGTTGATAGTGCAACGCAAGATTTTATAAATAGATATTTGTGAAATTAATTTATTAATTGATGCAGTAATTTTGTTAAGCACAGAAATTTCACTTTTCCGGATCTTTTTATTATAAAACTAATATTTTTTCGAATTTATTTTTTCGTGGTGCACGTGGAATTAGAAAGCTGAATAATAATCAAATCTTATTTATTATGCCAATATCATTTTTGTGGATGACGAAGTTAACTTACCTGTAAGTTCTAAATTTTTAAAAAAAGTTATATTTAGGTAAATTGATTAATTGAAAGAGATTTGAGCGAAAACTTGCTGGTATCGCTAGACAGCCGCTTGTTTAGAACACTTAGCAATCTTCAATATTTGTAAGTTTTTTAATCAATACTGCAACTACTTAATAGCTTTGATGCTTTAAAATTTTAATATAATTATTATAATAAATTCAGACGTCTTGATTATAACGAAATAAATTTTCTTCCGTCTGGTTTGTTTTTCCATTTGAGGGCTTTAACTTTTCTGTAAGAAAATTTTGGATAGAAAAAAAATTACTATTTTTTTAGTATAATGGGGATTCAAAAAATAACTAATTTTATTTGTAAATTTTTATAATAATTTTTTTTTAATAATTCTTTTTTGTAAAAAATTTATTTACGAATTTATTTAATTTTACTTGAATATAAAAATATTTTTGTTTGTTACAATATTTTCTTTTAACATTTTATATTTGGAAGATTTATGCCGGGCGACTTTGCTAAATTAATTATAAATTTTTTTACTTAGAAAAATTAATAATGCCGCCGAGAAGGATAATATTATTACTGATATTGGACCCGATGCTTTTTCTAAACCTTTTAATTTTAGCATTTTGTAAATAACGCAAGCATTAATAATATTAATTAATGAAAATAATGTCAGTTTAAGATTTTTTATACTATATAATAATTATTTATATAATATCACTCAAAGATAATAAAATCTTAAATTAATAAGTCATAACTAATTTCGCTTTTTTCGTTAGAAAGTTAACGCTTGGTAAAAGATTCGACTGCCGCACGCGTTTGCGGTACCACAACGTTCTTATGTTCGTCGACGAGAAGTGCCAGCTTGATGATAAATTTCAAGATTTTAGTTTTTTTAGAGTCTACACGAATTCTTGAAAAGATTATAAAAAAGGAGCTTAATAGGAAAAAGTTTCCAACAGAAGAAACGAAGATGATATCTTTTGAAAAAAATATGACATCTTTTGAAACAAAGATGATATCTTTTGAACAAAATATGATATCTTTTGAAACAAAGATGATATCCTTTTGCTATTATTGTGTACTTTTTAGTGTTGGAATTCTGCTTTCCTTGAGCTTATCTGGCTTCGGCGTATACAAATTATGTAATTACTATGCAGATAAAGGAAGTGTTACTAATAAATAATTCTACTATAAACTTATACTAACAAAATTACTTTTTTTAGAATTAAAATTTTAAAAGAATATTTTTAGCAAGCCTTTTTATTAGAAAAATTGAGGCGTTCTTAAAAAATTCATTGCGTTGTTGCAAGCAATAAAAAATAGCGTAACTATATTATTTATTTTCCACAATATAGGGCAAGAACCGCTTTTACTAGAAATTTACTTTTATTAAAACATAAAGTATATTTTAGATAAGTCGATTTAATAATATTAGTTGCAAGTAAAAGTAAAAAAGTGTAATTAATAAAGAAACTTAACACCCACTTATTTTATCAATAGATTTACTTCAGGAAAAAAGATAATTTTTTAAAAAATCTGCAAATTTTTTGGGAATTATTATTGTCGATTTAGTATTTTATAATATTAATGCAAGCAATAGTAAAAATGTGTTATTACTGAAGGCACCAACAGCTTATTTTCTGAAGATTTCTTTTTACTAGGAAAGGATTTTTTTTTTTAAACAAAGCATATCCTTAATAAAAATCTTGTTGTAAGCAATAACAAAAATACGTAATTAATAAATAAATAAGGTTATAGTCGCATCTCTTAGCAGCTATATATCTAAATTTTAATTTTTATAATTTTGCCTTCGGTGCTCCTATCTTTTAAATATCGCACTTTCGGCACCTTTGTTTGTCTGCACTAATTTACAATGCTCACATTGATACTTACATACAAGTTCCTGCTTTACTGCTTCCTTTTATTTCAAAAACTTGCCTTCGTCATGTTTTTATTTTCATCAAATCCTCTCCTCAGCCCTCTTAAGTTTTAGAGACTAACTTTAACACTAATAAAACAATTTTAGATGCGGCCTTCAAAAAATGATAAAAACAGGGTTATATGCTTTTTACTACTACAGGACACAAAATTACAAGGCGGTTTCATAAACTGTGTACTTGTTAAAATGCCCCTATTTAATTAAATTTCCTGATCTCGTTGTTCACAAACTCGCCCTAAGAAGGTTAGTTCAGTGCTTAAGAATTAAAGTCCAAATAAATGTAGCTCAGTTTGCTTGTTAACCCAGTAGCTACGTTAGTATTTATATTAGATCTTCGGCTAGTGTTCGGACTACCGAATCAGGGTGTCAACTTTAACTAACTTAACTTCTATTTTGTCTTTGGTTATCTTTGTCATTCTGATTAACAATCCTGGTAGTACACTTTTAAATGGCGTACTCTTGTAGTTCAGCTCTTTCTACCTTAATCTTTTATTTTCTTGAGTCTTCTTGAATAGAGATCTTAGGCCGCGTAAACTGAATAACCAACATGACTATACCACTGCCACCTACACCTTTGCCTTGAAGACCTTATTTTACTAATTAAAAAAAGACATATATCTATGATATTTAAGATCCAATTCATGCATTTTTAAAGATAAATTAAAACTTTATAGAGGCCTCTAAAAAACTAGAATGAAGGATCCCACTCCGTTATTTATGTTACTATTTCCATTGAGGAACGACTTTGAACTGTATTTAATTACTTAAATTCCCTATGAAACATGGACGACAGCCTTATTGAAAAACCTTATCGCAAGTTTTTAAAAGTAGAATTTTGATAAAACAGTGCACGGTTTAAGATCATAGAGATAATTAATTACTTAAGAACCGTTAGAAGTTAGGGTGCTCTGTTATTTTCCACCGGTTGCTTTTTCACAACCGGCGAGTTATTAGTGATAATATTCATAACTTTTTTAGTTAGTTTTTGATTTGTATAGCGTATATAATAACAATTAATAAGTTACCTAACTTCATACATGGCGATGAATTAGCGTTCAAGTTAAAGTACTTTTTAACGTATACATTAATGTTAAAGGCGATATAAATAATATTTAGAAAAACAACTTCTTGTAACTTGAAAATAGAATGTAATATAAAAATCATTTGATAAGTTAAAAGCTTTTTCAAAACTCGAAGCTTAATTTTTTTCTTTTGATTTTTCCTGGGTCTCGACCTAATCAGAAAACTATGAGTTTTCTAAACATAGCCATACTCATAGAGTACTAATTAGATTTAAAAAAGTATTTATATATTAATTTATCGTTCTAATATACTACAGTCGATATATCTGCAATATCTTAAACTGCTTAATCTAAATGCACTCATTGTAGAGAGGGTTCAGGAGAGTGGCCTCTTCTACAATATGTAAGGCCTCTCTGGTCTTCTCTTTTAACAAAAAAATAAAAACAGAAACAAGATTTTAAACCAATGTAAATTTTAAAGCATGGAATTCATAGAAAAATATATAAATTAATAAATAAAAATAAAAAAAATAAAGAGACTGAGAGAGATAATTAGATTTACCGATACCGTTCCTGTTTATTCTTTTAAATTAAATGTTTATTAAATAATCTAAAATCCGAGATTGTTTCATAAACCTTGTTTAAATATTGAACTTTCAATGGTTTAAAATCTTGTTAGACAGCGATGTCTTCGAAAATAAGGGTTTAACATCCCCCTCCCCTCCTCCATAAAAAAATTTATAAATGGTTAGGTTGTTTGTATTTTATAAAGGTTATAGTTCAATGCATTAGTTATCAAATTGATAGGATGCTCTTCATAACAAGTTAAATATGTCATAGCCCTCTATTTAAGGTAACGCAAAAGAGGTTGAATTCACGTTCATTATGTAGTTCTGGAATTTGCAAGGATTAAGGTGCCGCCTGTAAAAATTCTAAAAGGCTGTTTTGAAGGATCTGAAAACTGTTTATATGCAAAGCCGAGCAGTAAGACTATAAGACAGATGTGTAAAATATAATAGTCTAATAATAGCTAATTATATATGAAAATTAATTTCAAAATCCAAATGGCTTCTTTTGCTTTTAAGAGGATATAAAAGCAGAATGAAGCTTCCAGTTAAGTCTAGAGTAAATAATAACTCTAAGGTATTTTACTTGTTGCACCAAAAAATAGATGTTTACGATAGCGGTAGAGCTTTTAAGATTTCCTTTTTTCTTTTTCTCGAGATGATTATCGCTCGGCATTTAGTAAGCTTTAAGGTAATTTTCCCCTTCCCAAACCATTATTCAAGTGTATAAAGATAGATTTGCATATATTTATTAGCTAATGCAGTTAATTTTAAGCTACGATATACGGCAGTGCTAGAAAAACATTTGGTGGGAGAAGGAATATCAAATCCACCGTTACAATTATAAGAAAGAGCGCTGAGGGAATCCAACTTTAAGGATCCTGGGGGGTAAGGGGGGAACAAGTCTTCTCCTATTCGTACAGCAAATGCAAAAATTTGAGTACAGCACGCGCCTAGGGTATTCTGGTAACTTTCACAAAAAAATTTATTTATAAATCCTTCATGCCAGGCTCAATCAAAAGCTTTTTTTAATATCTAAGAAACCATAAAATGTTGATTTCTTGTAATTAAAGGCTTTTGTATTCTTCTCTCCGAGCCTTAAAATTTACTGTGTTTTAAAGTGTTCTTAGCAAAAATAAAATAGGTATGGGGAGACAAAATTTGTAGAATTTGCGAAATTCTGGTAATCTGAAGAGTATTATGGATGCAGTAATTTTAACAATACGGGAATTAATTGATAAATTAACCAAATAATGTTAATTCCCATACAAAGATAAAAGATTAAAACAAGTTTATGGGTATAAGCACTAAAATATAAGACAAACACAGTTCAATAAAGTTAAAAGAGTCTTCAACCAAGAGAAAGACACTAATTTTATATAATTTTCTGGGTTAAAGCACTAAAACATAGTATGAGAATAACTTCTGATTTTTGCCATTTTGTAGGAAGGGGTAACCCTAATAAAATTAAAATTGATTAGTTTTAAATATTCAAATTAGCCATTGGTGGATTATTCATTTGCAATTCGGTATATACCCCCACAGGGCCCCTACTTTTAAAAACATCATTTTAATGATTTTAGTTTGAGCCTCCTTGTTGTTCATAAACACACTTAAAAATCAGATGATGCATCTTTGCAGAAGTAAGGTAGTATTTGGTTATGCACGAAGTATTCATTTGTATTACTAAAAATAGTGGAGGGCTTGCACTGAGGAGATTATCTTTCTGCAGATATATTGGCCTTTCCCTTATTAAAAGAAGTTATTTTCTCCTCTATTATCGAAAGGTGGTATGTCAATTTTTTATCTTTGAGTTTTAAAAGCATATTTCATTTTCCAAATACTATTATTAGACGGACTTAAAAATTGAGCTTCTTATTCCAAGGGTTGTAATAAAATGCATTCAGTTCGCGTTTAACCGCATTAGTTACTTTGTTAATGGCTAATTTGTCACATGGGGCAAGTTCTTTTCATTATTATTCTTTTTAATAGTCTATGTTTATTTACTGACTTTCTTAGGACGAGAGAAAAGATATTTTTGAAGTTATTTAAAATTTCATGAATCTTTGATAAGTTTAATGAGTAATAATCTTTTTTTATGAGGATAGAGTGATAAATTATTTAACACTGTGTGTTCAAATAGATTCCAATTAGTTATCACTAGGATCATTTTTGTATTGATCCGACTTAAATCTTTAACTAGTAATAATACCGCTCATGCTCTGTTGGTAATTCATAAAGGTTAGTTATGCACAGGAATCGGAATGTTCTTTAAAAAACTGATTAACACATCGACGGAACCTCAAGTTGAGCGATGTGTAGGTTCAAAGGGGGTTAGAATAAAATTACGAGTATATCCGCCTAATGTTCTATATTCTTACCATTTGGATTGTCCTTCCTACTGTTCCATGAACAATGCTTGCTATTTAGGTTTTCCTAACGTTATTATTGTTTAATAATTTATCTGAGCCCCTTTAACAATTCTTTCCCCTACGATTTATAACAAGAAATAATATCTGCTGAACGAAGTATATTTTTAAGTGATGCATACACCCGTAGCCTCTAGATATTTAATTTTAGGTAAATATAATAAGGAGTGATTTATATGGCTCTTACTAAGTATAACTGCACCTCTCATGCTTTCCTGATCTTGTAGATATATATTGTAATTTGGTAAATAAACTTATTTGCGTTTTCGAATGGGATATTATTAATATTAAAATGAAGTCGACAGTCACTCTGTAGGACAATCCATGGAGCTCCCGTTTTTTATTCGTATACCATCGGCATTCTAGGAGAGCATTTTAAGATGAGTCTTGTTACATGGTGATTTTATTGCGATTATTAAGTTTTAGCAAATAAATCACTCATCGTTTTCGAGGTTTAAGTACTTATCACCACAGTTAAAGAGTTCACTTATTTGTTAGCAATGAGTTCATCGAGGATATTCGAAACTTGAGTATGTTTACTTTTAATGCTTGAGCGTAGCTTTTTCACAGAAGGTTCCACGTTCCTCCAGTTTGAGAGATAGGGTTATTCAGTGCAGTTTTACTTTTAAGTGGCGCATTTTTAGGGTATACAAACAACCTCTATAGCTTGCAGTGAGGTTTGTCTTCTTTAGGTTTGGGGTAGAATATGAAATCATGGTTTCCTGCACATTTAATATACTTATATAAGGAATTCCAGAACTTATCGGTTTCCCCAAATAGTTGGCACGTTTATCAATCCTACCTATTTTGTTTAAGGTTTGATTGAAACATAGGTATAACCAATATTTTTTACTCTTAAGTACTATTACTAATACGAGGGGCAAAGGGATGCTAATTTGATTATATCTCCTCATTCTGATAACTTCAATAGGATGGAAGTCTTTATTTCTCAGTTCTGTCACACCCTTTATATTCATTTTCAGAAGCTTACCGCGAAAAACAACCTTAAGTAGGCGATAAGTGTAATATTCAAAATTTTCTGAAGCTAAAAGAGAAGTTAAACACCTGTGCTCTTGCTCACCCTGCGTTTAACTCCTAATTTCATACTTCCAATTCTTTGCTCCAGAAATTTCAATGGAGTTTATTTAATTATTAAAGTTACACTTAATAATACTACCATGGTTATTAGTTGTAATGTTATTATCACTATAATTATAATTATTTTTGTTATCGCTAATAGTACTACTATCACTGGTTTTAGTTATATCGTTATTATTAGTACTATCCTTGTTTATACACCTGTTATAATTATTTTCGTAATTACAGCTCCGATTTAAAGTTAGTTTATTTACTAATAATATTATTTGTACAAATTTTTTAACTATAAATGTGGTTTTTTTTCTTATTAGAATTAACATAATTAATATTGTCTATGAAGACACCCAACATTTCGCTTTCCTCTAATATACCTGTTTTATACGTCTCGGACCTTTCCAAAGTTTGGAGAGAAGCATATAGGTTAGAATCGGTAGTAACAAATTTATTATTTAACTTAACAGGTTCTTTCCGTCTTTATTACATTTTTTATAACCCCTCTTTTTTTCCTTTTCAAACAACCTTACTTTTGTTTTTAAAACTTCTAGCTTCTCCTTAAGTTCTTTATTTGCTGCCAACGAAGTTGCGGTAAGTTCTTGTTATTCGCTGCAAGTAGAAGGGAGATCCATCGGGAGGAAAAAAATAAAACATAAAATAATAATAAAATAAAGAAAAGTATTAAATTAAAATTAAGAAAATAATAAAGATATTAATAGCAATAACATTGAATTATAGATAAATAAGGACATATGGAAAATAATAATATTAAAGAAAGGCTTTGCTGAGGAAGTTGAATGTTTGAGCAAAAGTAAAATTTATAGTAAGGCAGGCAAGCTGAGTTGCCACTTTAAAAAGAAAAGCGAGTATTATTTCCCAGATTTAATCAAGTTTTAAAATAATTATATATATATAAAACTTATGCCTTGACAAAATTAACTGTTTAAGGCAACTTATTAATTGCTTCAGGTCTTAAAAAGGTTGTTATCCGTACGCCTCTTCGATCTTACTTCTGAGCGTAGAACGCATTTTTTGTTATTGTTGCGGTTGCTGGTGAGTCGTCTTCGTGTCCAAGAGAGCGATGTACTAGCTTCTAGGAGCTACGTTAAAACAAGTTAACGTTTAAAGCATTGGTAGAATGATTTAGTAGCGTGTTGTAGATCTTTAAAGCCGCGATAGTGGATGGTTATGTACTTCACCGCAAATTGCATCAGGACCAAAAGCTCAAAATAATATGTATTTAAAATAGTCCTAAACATTTAAATTTTCCTGAAAATTTAATCAATTTAATGTAAAACGGCAATACAAAACTGAAGTAAGGTTAACCCCTATTCTTTTTTTATTTAATTCATGCTATTAGCCCTCACCACATTCTGCACGTCGGGGGACCGCAGAGTAAAATCTTCCACTACGCCCGAAAACCTGGCCAACGTCGTTACTCTTCCGTAGCTTCTCCACTTTAACCTAAAGGTGGAGGAATATATTCAACTCCAACACTTTCAAACCTCGGTATATACTCTCTTTGCGTTTTACCCTTAGTAACATCTTCCCTGTACAACTATGCCAGACGGAAAGGGAAAACATCTTGCTTGTGCTCGAAGATTGGGACGTCGTGGTCGCAATTGACATCGCGAAGGGGAAACTGGAAATTTAGGGTAAAATGTGGTGTGCTTCACCGCGTATAAGCGATGTGCTGGCCTAGTATTCATCTACTATTGCTGGGCTCTTAACGCGCGTCCGTGAACTTCGGGACCCGGCTCCGTTGGCTTGCAAAACACAGCATCCACTTTAAGCGTGATGGAGTCTCTCATAACGGTACTCGAAGGTCAGAGAACATCTGATACCTTTTGGAATTTTTAATGCCTTGAGCTTTATTCAAAATTTAAATTTATTATCATAATTAGTGATAATTAAGAACTGACGAAATAAGAATTGATTTAATATCTAGTAAAATATTTTTCTCTTATAATGTCTTTGTTTTAGGCCTGAAAATACTAAAAACAGCTAAGAATGTTGCTTATGTGGTATCCATAAGGACGCATTATCCTCACACGCCTGTCGCATCAGACTCCGCGTGCGAATGGCGCCGTCACTGAGAGATTATTCAAACGCATCGAAAAGCAATACACTTTTAGCGCGAAGAAACGCTCTGCTCAAACAATGACGCTGGTTTGAAATTAGAGCTCAAGTACTCGAAGTTTGTGAACTCAGCTAATAATACTCTTTTTATAATTTAGTTTTTTAGTTAAGAGGTTTTCTTGTCGACCAAAGCGGAAAAAACAAAATCAGCAAGCGTGTATTATAAGTCAAAACTTTCAAACGTGTAGTAAAGTAAACTGTAAGACGCACCCAAAATGTAATAGAGAAAAAGCACAAGAGAAGTTTTATTGATCTTTGTTACGCTCATATAAAAAAAAATAGTACTTGATTAGGGTACTCATCCTTAGAGATGCTAATTTATTGATACAAATCGCGCCATAATTAAATGCATCTTGCTTTTTTGTAGACGTTCTTCTTAATGCAATTTTGACAGTGAGTGACTGTATATGCTTTTAACTGGCCTTTACATGACATATTTCGCTCTTTTCATGAACAATAGTGAAAAGCTTTATTTCTGACGTGTCTATAAATTTTCTCCTTTTACTGTGGGTTTGGAGTATGTAATGGTTTCTCTCTTTTTTTTTTATCTGCTACTGTTGGACACTCTCCCTCGCTTGTAAGCTAAGGCAAATAAAAAAAGGCCGCTATAACTTCGCTAATTTACCAATTTTCGCACTGTTGCAACCGTTGCCGCGACATGAATAATAATAAAAAATGTTGACTTTCCATTAGATTATTTTATTGTAAGCAGTATTAAGCATTTATGAAAACAAATAATATAAAAAAAAATTTAAATATGATACTGGCGTAAATATTTTAGATTCATAGAACCATTTACTTTTATTTTAAATTAATTGCGTTAGGTACTTAAACTAAACAACTGCAAATTAATATATTAACTTTAATCCCATGACAAGTGTTATATATATAATAATTGAAATTTAATTATAAAACATTCTTTACTGGTTATACGAAAAAATTCTACTAAATCTAAACTTAATAGAACATAATATAATTATTTAACAACAGGTATAGAGGATAGATCAATGCTAGCTTTCAATAAGCAATATAATAAAGTTTATCTTTATTTTAGTAATGGGGCTTCAACAGAACTAATTTTACTCAAAATGGGAAGTTCGACTTAGATTTGTTGATCCCAAAACTTTTTTCTAATAAATCTCGTCCGACTTGTATATAAAATATGTGCCAACTCGTAGTCTCCATGCGAGCTATTTTAAGCTAAAACACTTTCTTAACTTCCAACAAAAGCGTTAGTAGTATTTTTATAACTATCAAGCGTTACATTTCGCGCTCTCATCTCTGGGAGAGGATCGCAGTTCTCCATTTTAAAGCATTCAATATAGATACAAATCCTTTTGTATTTTTTTTATCTAATTTTAATTACCAAGTTCACTAGCCTATGTATACGGCCACAAAGATCTAAGCTCTAAAAATATAAAGATCAATATGGAGACACTCTTATTATATTATATTTTATTTCACCTCAGAAGGTCTCTTCTCGCCAAGAAGTTTTAAGCGAGCACAAACTTCGGGAATGGTAACACTAGCAAGTTCATAATAAGATAAAAATCCAAAACGTGCTTAAGCTTTGTAAATTTTGTGAACTAAGCAACGTGAAAGTAAGACCTACCTTTACCTTCATTTTTAATTTTTATGGAAAACTTACGTAATATCACGCACTTTTAGTTACCAATCTTTTCGAACGTTACATAATTATTACCTTTACTATTTTTCTATTGAAATTATAAGAGAGAGGTAGTAATAATACCTAACAAAAACTCAAAATTTTATATCAGAATTTATGTAAATAAACTTATAAGCGAACAATACATGATTCCTTGTATAAGGAAAATATGGATACTTTATTAAAAATGTATATTTATAATTAATTTTTAAGTGTTGCTTGCAGGAAGTAAATAACCATACTAGATTTACAAATACATAAACCACGTCAATGTTAAGAAGTGCATAAAAGCTAAGAAAACAGTTATGCGAAACATGTAACCGCTTAAGACAAAGGCCTACCTATAAATTAGAACGATTTTTGTAGTTAAATTGACACCTAATAAAACCTCCAACCATTTTAATAACCCAAAAAAAAAACTAAATAAGTTCATAAAAACTAAAAAATTATGCTTACACCAAACTTAAATATACGGGGGGCCCCCCATGAATTAGCACATTTTCCGTAGACGAGATGAACACATAATAAAACCTCCGATCCTTTTATAAAACCCAAAAAACTAGCTGTAAAAAACCATCTTCACTATTCTAAAAGTGCGAAAATGTATTTGTATACCTTTCGAAAAATACAATAAAATGCGGAACAAAAGCAACATGTGCAACGCACGTGATAGAATCATACTATATTACATAGTAATTACGTGATATTTTTTTTTTACGAGTAACTAAAACGCTTAACTTAATATTTTTTAGCTATAAGAAAAATAGTTAATTTTTTTTATAGCCTAAATAAATAGGGTGGGACAGTCTACTAATAAATGTTTACAACAATATTTATATATATAATATTCTTATTATAATAAAATTATTCGTGCACGATTCACTTATATATAATAGCGAACAGTTTATAAACTTTGTTTAGTGAAGTTTTGTATTAAAAAAGGAATAAAATTGTATTGTTTAATTTTAAACATTGCCTAGTTGCTAAAAATATTTATCAGTTTTTACTTAGTTATAATTAATTATTAAACCATATATTAGTTACTAATAATATTTTAATAACGCTGCAACACAGAAACAATTTAATTTGAACAATATTATTTTCATAATAAAGTTAATAATCATAATATATATATATAAACTTTTTTGAATTCAGTGGGACTTGCACTTTTAAAATTGAGCTTTTAAGTCCCGAAACCCAAATCTTTAACCGTGGATTTCTTATGACCAGATCTTTTTTATAGAGCTCTTTGGCAGTTGTAGCAAACTCTAAAATCTTTTCATTTTTTCTTTATTAAGCTGGTTTTTAAAATTGAATTATAAGTTATATATTACACAGTTTATTAATTATAAAAGTAAAGCATAATAAATACATAATTTAAAAAGGTACTTTTTAAACTTTTATTTAGTTGTTGTGGTATTTTCTATTGTATCTACTGGATCTCTATTTTTTTGTTAGCAGTTCGCCTTAAAAGACATTTTATAAAACTTTTCTTAACACAATTTACTTATTGAAAAAGTAAAACACTTATAATTACGACAAATTTTAAATTTAGATAAATCCTAAATTAATAGTAACGACTTTTAATGTATTATAAATGCATTTTAGGTTTTTTTTACTAGTAGTACACCTTAAAAAACATATATAACTTCTTTAACACAAGTTTTTTGCTTAATAAGTAAAGCACTCTACTTACCACTTAATTTTATTAAGGAAATCTTAAATTACTAAGTTGATAAATTTTATATTTTTTTTGAAAGTAGTCCACCTGATATATACAAGTTTTACTTTTATAAACCATTTCAAAATCGTGATGGATACCGATGGGCATGGTGGCGGAGTTTGGATAAAAGCAGTGCAGCCTTAATTAGATCAGAGCAATTTTATAAAACAAAGATAAAAAAGTGATTTTATTTGAATTACGTGTAAATTTTTTCTTAAATTCATGAAACTTTTTATCATAAATCTTTAAAATAACTTTATAAAAGTTAGAAATGAGCATCCATAGGTAAATTTTTGAGCCCCTTGTAGTTGTATACAAAAGTTGTACTTCCAAAGCTGAGACTTTTGCTTTAGCGATATGGGACCGGGCTCTGGCGAGCTTTCAATGCAAGCTGATTTTGTAAAAGAGTAAATAACTATTAAAAAAAATCGTTTGGTAACCTTTAAGAAATATAATAAACCATAAAATTTAGTAAAATTTTTTTTTTGTCTTAAGGCGATATTAGGCTGGCAAAAGAATATATCTAATCTAAAAATTAGGCTTAAACTGCTAATCTACGATCTTCTTTAGTAATTATGCGTACACAGTGAAAAGTATCTTCTTACGCTAACAGAAAAAAATGGAAGACTTTCTGCCTATGATAAACTAGATAATAAAAATCTAAGTTAAAACAAAATCTAATAAAAAATTTTGGTAAGATTATATATGCTGAAGCACGTAGGATTATTTTTTTTATTTTTAAGGCTGGCCTTTTAAAAAAAAAGGTAACTGTTTATTAAAACAAGAGTAAAGAAAAAAGAGAAAGCATGTTTTTAGTTCTTACTTATCCAGCGGTTTATTGAAAATAATATTTATATTATAGAACATAATTATTTGTTACACTAGGTCTAATATAATATCTAATTTTAAGTTAGTTGAAAGAGAGTTAAAAAGACGACCCAGAACTGATAGTACTAAGAAGCTTTTTTAAAAAAACTAGGACAAGTCTTACAAATATTTCTTAATAAATACAAAAATACGATAATATACCTATTACAACACCAAATGCTCCTACTAATCTTAAATCAAAGTTTATAAGAGTATAAGTTTCAGACTACGTCTTTGATATTTATTTTTAAACGAGAGAGCACTGAAGTCTCTAGCCTTGGATTAATAGCAAAAAGTGGAAAATAGATAATTGAGACATAACATAAAAAAATTTTATTACTATAGCCCGGAATTTTTTTGTCCTTAACACAAGTTAAGCTAATAACGGAAGAACACGAGCTCATTCTTTTTAAAGGGTACAAATGTCACCATTAAAAAATTTTTAAATACACTTTTTGAATGGATACAAATATTCGTTAAGACATAAGCAAGCTCATTGTAATGTTTTCTAAAACATGATACAAAGATTTAACTAATAATTGACTTTATTGATTAAACGCATTAAAGTTAATTAATACACATACTTAAATTAGTAAGGCATGTTTTTCTACTTTTGGAATGCTTTAACAGTTAATTTTATTTTGGTTTCTTAAAAATGCTTGACAGTTAAAATAATAATGTAATCCATTATGTTGAAAATTCGTATAACTAATAGTTATATTCTAATATAAATAGTTTTCAAAATTGTAATTACACTATGCTTTAGATGTTTTAGATATCTACACAGGAAGTAAAGGTTATTACCATATTAGTTATTTACTTTTTTCAAATTAATGTTAAAAACCGGATGGTAATGTATACTTATATATATATTTATGAATCAAAAAATGTTGTAAATAATTTGAAGTATAAACACTACTTTCATTTACATCTCGACTTTCTTATACTTAAGACCAGTGTATACAGAAATAGTATATGTGGTTAAAAACGACTGAACTGCCTTGTAAGGACTAACTTTTGTAACTTCCATTATTGCGTCTTCATAAGATAAAGCGCATCCATTTTAGTTAAATTGAAGGTGTTAAGGTTAGTTAAGGTCTACGGAAAGTAGATTAATTAGTAACTGATTAGAAATCCTACCAGTAGTAAGTTAGTGCTATAAATATAAATTTAAGCGCTCCAATATTTATTAACAACTGTTCTTCTAATGGAACTTTCACTCAAAAAATATGAGCAGTTAATATTAATAATTTCTTCAGGAGCACTTAAAAGTTTTATATTATAAGACTAGATCAAACTATTTATTTAAAAATACTAATTATATCACTAGTTAGATCGGCTACGTATGTTAATTGTACTAGTTTTGTACGGCAGCTTATATTTGCCGTTTGTAAAAAAACTTTTACATAGATATGTTAAATATATTGGGGATCGGCATTGATTACAAATGGTACAAAAAGATTTAAAATAAGGTTAGTTTTACATTAGCTAATGATTTAAGCATGCCAAAGTTTAATTAACGCTAACTTTATATTATTTACTTGTTATCATAACTACAACTTGATTGATTACGGCCATCTAATTTTGCCTTTTCTTTTACAGTCATTATAATGTAGAGGCTTTTGTCAGCGCGTTGTTACCGACTGTAACCGTTATTCTAAATATCTAACTTAATTTTTTTCAATTTAAATTAAATAATTTTACCAGATTGTAAAGGCCTTCACTTTAAAACTTTAAAACTTTAATTTTTTTTCTCTACGTGAGTAGTTGTTTTTAAGCGGTAAGTTACCAAAGAAAGTAACCATATAAAGTAAAACTTTAAAAGTGGTTTAGTAGATTATAATTTTGCGAAAAGCTCTGATCAAGGTGTGCGGATGAGTAAAGCTGGAGAACATGTAATTGAAACAAAAAAAAAGTTTAAAAACAAGAATCACTTGGCATATTTTTTGCAGTTTTATTTACTACAATCATTAATGGTATTTCCTGGTGCTCGATCGGTCAAAAAAATTAAAAATCAAATACGAGCTCTTAAAAGGGAAAACCACGTCAAACTTAATTTAAGCTTGTGTTAAAACAATCCTGTATATACTTGTCTTCATAATTCTAACCCTAACCCTTAATGAGAATAATAATAAGGCAGAGAGGATAGAGCAATTTGCGAACGTACTTTAATGGAAAAAAATATTAATTATACTTTTATTATTAGTAACACTGATAATGGTAATGATAAATTAAGGAAGATAACAAGTCGGGAATGAAAAAAAAAGTAACTGTTTTGCATAAAAAACTGTTTCATGCCGGTTTAAACAGGTTGGATGCGTTTGTTAAAAAAAAGCGGATAAGCGAGTATGTGAAACGGGTAAAAAATTTACTCGGCGCCTTTCGAAAATATCACTCTTGAGAAAGCTGCCCAAAGGCCCATCAAAGGTCTCGCCGTGAATGTTAAGAATATGACGCGAACGAAGAGGAGGTCTGAGAGCATTTGTGTTGTATTAAATTTTTTAGACTTCATATTCAGTAATTGAAAATGTGTATTTTTTAAGAGCTCTGATACTAAAATAGTATTGATTACAGGCCTTGATCAAGCAAATAAAATGGTCAAAAGAGAGTTCCAGGAAATTAGTTTATTAGAAGGTGATTTGATTATAATAGAGGAATGGGATAGAAAGAGCGTTTAGCTCAGTGTACCTACTGCTATAACCGACCGCCACAGGTGTGAGGAGTTAACCCATCTAGAGGATGTTAAAAACATTAATGACCGTTTGGTGAAATTGTTCTTTCTCTATTTAACTCGTTTTTAAGTTTAAATTTAATGGTTACATATCTTTAAGAAAAGTCATATGCCTCTTTATTTGCATTTGTGTTGAAAATTCTTTACAATTTTATAGTTAAGTTTTTAAAAATTAATATTAGACACTTCTGTGCTATTCCTCCTAAACATCTATCATTCGTCTACTAGTATCATATAATTTAAAAATGCTTATAATTATAGTAGGCTTGACATTTACTTTCAATTTAAATAATTTTATTTTGACTCAACTGACTGGGCGCTGTACACCCCTCGATCGATGAGATTTTCAGTTTTTTGTCCTTGTAAACTCGTTTTTTCTCGGACATTTCCAAAAATGTTAACTCCGTAAAGAGTCTAACGCATATATCATCGCAGTTGATTGAATTGCGAGTTGCCATACTATACAATAGTTTATTTAGCGCTTTATAGAAAATATTTGCACTTTTAAAGTGAGTTTACCTATAGCAGAAAATTGCGGAATGGGCAACAACGTAAATAATAAAAACGAGAGTAAGGACAATGGTGCAATATATTAGCGATCGAACGTTTATATAAAATTTAGGAAACACTTAGCTAAAAATATTAGGGGTAAGCGTACTATAAATGATTTGGCTAAGTTTATATAATTATAAATGTATATCAAAATACTGAGCAAACTTGCACCTCTACATTCTTAAGTGAAGTAGCCGATTGCAATAGAATCACAAATCAGTATTATTGACATCGAATATTTTACCCAAACTTTATGAGACACTTAAGCCTTTTGCTGAATAAATTATTAAAAAAAAAATAAAACTTTGTAAGTGTGGTTATCTCTTTTTTTTTTGATGTAAAACTTTTGCCTTTTATAAAAATATGCACTATAAAAGTGTTAATTAAATATTATATAATAAGACTATTAAAAATTCGTACTAGCAAATTTTGGTAGGGCTATAAGAGGTACTTACTAAGTGAAATTAAGGTAATGGGTGTTATCATAAGCATAAACTGTATAAGTACATCGCAGGTAAAGTTACATTTTAAAAAAACAGGAACAGTTTAAGGCAAATTAATAAGGCAGTCGCATAATATTTAAAATGATTTAGTTAAAGGTGAAGCTTCGGTTTAAGTAAAAGAGAAAAGGTTTCAATAATTCTCATTCGAATTACGATAGCGGAAAAGAAATATATGCACCAAAATGCAAGGAAAATGGTTATTTATATTAAATTAGTATAGTTAATATATACTTAATAGTATTCAACACAAAAGTGCAAACTCATATCAGACGGAAAAACGACCTTTATAAAAACAAGCATAAACTTTTACTATTATTATTAGTTGAATATGTTAATCCAAACAAGTTAAACTTATTCAATTACTATGTAGCCTTCATTTCTTGCTGCTCTTTTTAAGACCTCAACGACTTGAGATTTTGTTTAAAATATAGAGAGTGCTGGTTATAAATAACAAATATATAAGCTAACTGCAACACATATAATAGTGCCCACCAAAATTGTATAACTTTAATTAAAAGTAAAACTACTATAAAACCTATGGCAAAAATCATCGATAAACCCAAGTGACACAAGAAATAGGCCCTCTACTGATTACAACCCTTGTGGATCTATGCCATATAATGACAAATGCGCATGTGAATAAGCAAAAACAGATGGAGTTCTAGAAGTTAATAACGAAAATTGCAAGTATAGTAATTCAGTATGCTTTTAAGATAATTATATAGATGGGTCATCTAAACCTAAGCACCCACTGTAGACAGAACAATAGTTACTTTCATTACTTTCTATTTAGTTTTCTTTACCTGGTGGTAAAAGAGTAATGAAAGCTACAACTTCTCCAGTAAGCCTTATGTATATATATTAAAAATATATACTATATTTTACTTGACCGTATATTTGCAAATGGTAAATCATTATAA
The DNA here is from genome assembly GCF_036711695.1 of Zophobas morio. NCBI lineage: Eukaryota > Metazoa > Arthropoda > Insecta > Coleoptera > Tenebrionidae > Zophobas > Zophobas morio. The sequence continues at coordinate 173,094 of NW_026972759.1, read as the reverse complement.
CAAAAGAGGGAATTTGATAAATAGCCAGAAAACCCTGAAAAATTATCTTGTAAGTACTGTACGAAGAATTTATTATGAAGAAAGATATTAAAGATGAAAAGCTTTAAACAATTTTAATTTTGATAATTAAAATATATTTCTGCTTAAACAAGCCATTTTTTGTGCATTGCTTAGCATATAACCAATTTAATTTGTTAAATTAAATAAAAAAAATAACATACAAACCTTATTTTTCTCGGTAGCCCCATAATCGTTTGTGTGAGCTGTAAAACAATCCAATAAAAATATTTTGCTACCTTTAATTATTAAGCTATTTAATATATCTGTTAAACAATCCTGCTATAACAAGTTATTGATAAAGTGGGCATGGAAATATTAACTACCACTGAAATTACACAAATAGACGTGACTGTTTACAGTATAGTATATTTCCTATACAGATTATTATTTACCAATAAAACAAACTTGTTTATAATAATAGTAGGTCATCAGGTAAGGAAAACTTTTTAAAAGCGTTTTTTTTTGTTAACCTTAAAGTTAGTTTCATTAAACTTATATTTATTATATGCAATGGGTTGCACGCATTACCTGAGAATCCCACGATAAAAAGTTTTTGTTTTTCTTAGAAAGATTTGCTATTAAAAGCAATAATATATGTGTTGTTGTAAACTATATACTTAACTAAGCAATTATAAATTTCATAATCAGTTATTACTGTTTATTTTTATTTACAAAGCATTTAGAATCTAAAACATTTAAACATAACACTATACTTTTCGCTTGCTCCCAAAGTAGATTAGCACTTTATCCTTGGTGCTAAAAAATATCCTTTAGTATTTTAAATTTAGCCTAATTTTAGATATTAATTAAGATAAGAAGGAATAAACTTGTAACCAACTAAAGTAGTGGCTTAAAGCTTAAGGACTGTACTTTTTTTTTATTCACAAAAGTTAACTTTTCTTCTTAACTATAAAATAACTATTATTCACACTGGTAGCAAAAAATTTTATGATTAGCTTTTTTTCACTCCTAGTTTATAGCCCTATCTAATTATATTCTCACTTAAATAAAATTATAGGGCTGAAAAGATGCGAAATTCCGAAAGTATAGTGTACAAAACTTTTGCTAGGAGTCCTATAGGTACACCAATAACCCCAGGAAATTGCTCATTATGACGCTTAACACCTCTTATTGCTCTCTATTGAAAAAAGTTTAGTTGACCTTTATTACATTTTGTTAAATAAATCATGTCGACAAATTTATTACTATTCATGCCAACGACAGAACCAGTCGTTATTAAAGGTGCTGGCGAGATAGTTAGGAGTCCTATCTAATGACTATTTGATATAATACTGAGTTCATTAGTTGCAGCTTCAGCAAGTTTCTGGCATAATGTATTAATTGAAATAAATACGATGTAGAGCTTAAGAAGATTGTTAGTCCATGAAACTTTTTCACAACTAATTATCTACGGCCACACAATTAGTATTAGGCCTGCAGCGAGTTTGGTGGCGACTAGTCCTTTCTGTGCATCTTACTTTTTTTATGTCACCTTTTGTAGCTAATCCTACAAAGCCTTAGGAAATGATTACTCGATAAAGCCCAATGCATGGAATCCTCTCCATGAAGCAAGCTTTCCTGTAGTTTCATCGTTCTAAGATAATTTGTTTTCTATATATATTACCTTGCCTGGGACACCACAAGCAAAATATTCATACGTTAACTTTTGCTGCGTGCTTTACCCATTTTTATTACAATCGCTTTCTTTTATGCAGCACGCACAATAAGTAATTCTTACTTAAAAAAATCATCGATAACTCCCTGAGTTCTTTGCTTTACTCAATAAAGACGTTTTTTTTTTGCGTTGTCTTACAAGGTTGATGGTTTCTTGATGCTTTTTTTTTGTTTGGAACCAAATCTTATAAACAATTTATAAAAGCGATTAAAAAAATTAATATTTTTATTAACTGATTTGACTTGCACTTGTAGAAACACCCCCGTAGCAGTTGTCTAATTAAATTATATTGATTTTTTTTGTTTTTTCCTTTTTTATATATTTAAAAATTGTTTAAGATTCTCTATAACACTGTGCGTTGTTACCTTCCTTTTAAATAACAAGTTTTTGTTGAACTTACTGTTAATCTCTAAAGATAATTAGAAGAATTTTGTTTTACCTATATTGTACTTTTACTTTGCGAAGCTATCTTCACTTAAACATGCAGCTGGATTCGCTTTAATTTATAAAACCTCCATATTTATTTAGATATAAAAATGATTTTAAGTGTTTGTATAAAGAACGCTCTACTAGAGTGATTGGAAAACCCTTACGAAATATGTATATAGGAAACTATTAGATTATTCATCCATAGAAATTATTTAATGGTAGTAAGCTAAATAAATTTTTTAGTATTCAACAATGAAGTTTAAGGTCCCAAGTAATTGAATATACGAATTTTTTGTAAAAAAAACAATTTTACAATAGTAAGAAACGTCTAAGTAGAAACCTCGCTCATACTTACCTTTTATTAATTTTTATTCTTATCGGTCACTTAGCGAGTCGTAAAAGGGTCATCTCGTTTATATAAAGTAAACTTTAGGAACTTTTCTTAAAAATAGACTTCGGAACGATACGCTTACTGCCAAATTGAATTTGTACTAGAGATAAAGTAGTGATGCAAAAATAGGTTTTACTATTTTAAATTTTTTAAAAGGTAGAGGGGAAATTCTGTGATAAAAAGATTTTATAAAAAGTAATCTAGTTGCGGTTTTAACCTATAACAACATTATTAAGCTTAACTTAATATATTAAATAAACGTGTAAAGAGTATTCGTTATGAAAAATATTTATACTTGTTTTGTTAGCTTACTAATAGCTGTTCTCATGACTTGAAATAACTTTCATAATATGATAGTTCAGTAACATTGATAACGTATTCAAAACTAATTTATAAATGACTTGTAACTGAATTAACTTATTGTCCTATCTTTAGGTGTGTTACTGCCTACTCTTAAAAAGTATTATTACAGAGACCTTTGAAACTATAGAACTCATTTGCACCGCACATCCCTTAGACAGTAAAAAGAAGCTATTTTCAGTGGGTACTAAAAGGTTACCTAATTAAGCTGACGCTGAATAACAATTCCGCCTCCACCAAAAGGAACGTGATAAGCGAAAGTTACAAGTAAACTTGTAATAAACTATCCTGTTAAAATCAATTTATTGTAGTATAGAAAGTTAACGAAACCTAAGTGACCTGCCTACGCAGAGTTTTTAATCTTATAAGAAATGAAACGAGCAACAAGTGAGTTTATTTTAAAATTGATCGCGGATACTTTTATGAATATTTTACTATTTAAATCTACATAACTTTATATTTGTATTATAAACTTCCTTTTGAACCACAAATATATATTTTTTTACTTCAATTAATAACAATTTTGTTTTTTTTAATTATTATCTTCTATTTTAAATTTTTGTGAAATTGTACTGTACAAAAACTCCTTCACTTTTTTTTGTCTGGGTAAAATTAAATTCTTTCGAAATTTTTTATTTGTTAGACGAATATATTCCTCTTAAACCAACAAGGAGGCAAAAAAACAAACTTAGATGCGCGGAATGGCGTCGTCGGCAAGGTTATTATAAATTCTTTGAGTTATGTTTTCTTTTAGAATTTTTATATAACCTCTAGAGGTGGGAAGAAAGAATTTAGAAGAACAATTGTTTAAAAAATCCCAGAAGTGCGAGGCCCTTGAAATTGAAAATGTTCATATAAAAAAACTTGCTTGTTTCCTTCACTGGGCTTTAAAAAAATTAACTCAAAGTCAACCTTCTAGCAATGAGAATGAACATTCTCTCAAAGAAATTTGTTTGCCTCTACTAAACAAAAACTTTCCGGAGCTAGTGGAAAGCCTATTGATTAAAAAGAATAATAACGACCTTATTAAATTTATAAGCAAAATCTACACTGACTTAGGCCACTGTATTGATAATAATAATGAAAAAAAAAATTGTTTTGAAAGCGAAGAAAATACTAGCAGTAGTAATGTTATAAATACTGAATTGACTGAACAAGATAAAAGTTATTGTAGCATCGGGAATTATAATAGGGTTACTATTAATAATATAGATATTAACTTAAACATCAATAATCGTGTAAATAATGAGTCCAATATTAAAAGAAAATATATTTGGCACGAAGCCAACGCTCACGAGGTCCTTAAACCTTTACTAAAAAACCCTTCTAGAAACTTACCTTCCTCAGACTCTAAAGGCTCTTTTATTTCAACTATTCAACATTCTTCTAAGCTTTTTTCTAGAGCGAAGCAGGCAAAAAGTTCAAAGAACCGAAAAGCTATACAAAGGAATAGTGAAAGCCTTAACTCTGAAATTCTTTTTGACCCACTTAAAAGTTCTTCACCGTTTAATCCTTGCGATTCTTTTAGTTGTGACGACCCACTTGCACTTTTGTATAACGATTCGCTCTGCTCTTATTTCACTTGTCCTGCTCTTCCTTGTTTCAGTCCTTCTTGTTTAAAAGAGACTTCTTGCTCAAATCCTTCTTGCCTTGTCACAGATGTGTTCGCTCCTGAAAGTCTTTATTGCCAGTTTCTTTCTCGCAACTTAAGCAATAACAACTGCTCTCAGGATCACAATCTTTTTAACATTTTTGAGGGTCAAGATAGTACACTTAATTTTAATTTTTATAAAAATGTTTGTGACTTGAGCAACAAAAGTAAGAACCCTTAAATTTGGTAATATTAGAGTCTACTTTCCTGATATAACCAAGTTAATTTTTATCAAAACTTTTTGCTACTGTAATAGCTGTTGTTACGGCTAATAGGAATTCCTTACATCCATACCAAAAATTATTTTTAAAATATTATAAATGATCTAGCCAATTTTTAGCGGCTCCCCTAAAGTCGGTTTTTAAGTCAGTTAATAAATTGGATATGTTGGTAATTTAATTTTTATTTAATTTATTTGTCTATTTACCTCCTTTTTTTAAACATCATAACTTTGTTGGTAAGGAAATTATCTCTTAAAAATACTAAAGGCAGACAAGTATGAATATCGTTGTTTTTATAGACTTACTCAAGAATTTTGAATATAAAAAAAGACAACCGCATAATTACCTGCTCCCTTCCTTATACTGCTGATTTGTTCATGTACATATTAAGTGAATTATTAAAAGCTAGAATAATTATTAATTTAGTCATATTTCTCAGCAGGGTCGCTTAACTCTAAGTATTTTTTATTAAATTTTTTCCCGTAGATTAAATACTTTACTTACCAAACTTTTTTTACTAAATTCTAAAAAAGGTTTTGTGACTAACCATTTTATCTGTGCACAGGTTTTCTAAAGAGCACCAACATACTTGAGAGGCTCCCTAGAAGTTAAATTTTAAATTTCAGTCGAAGGACTAAAAATTTTTAAGAATGAACAAAAAAAAAAAGAAATAATTGTCTATCCCTTCAACTAGGAGTAATAACGAGGAAGCGTATTAGCGCAGAAAGTTTTAAAATATTACTTAAAATAAGTGGCAATAAATAATTTTAAGAATATAGACAAGTTTACAGAGCTTAAATCCAAGATTACCAAATTAAAGCCGTAAAGGCAACACTGTAGTGATTAAATAGGAAAAATATATATTAAATATTTAATTTCTAGAAAACTATTTAAAATTCGGAGGGAAAAGACAAATCTCATGGTGAGCACGCACTTGCTATTAACAGCTCTCATAAAATGGGCTGTGGCAAGGGTAAATCAGTGTTAGAATGTCTTTGATATATACTTTTGGAGATGCTCAGACTATAAAAGTTGTCATTCCAGAGGTTAAACTATTAAGCAACATATAATTATTATTTTCTTATTTTTTTTTAATAAAGTCCATCTAATTGCTATTAGTCTTCAGACTTATAATAACTAGATATAAATTAGGGTGACTTTGAAGGTTTTTCATGTATAACTTGGCCTTGTGCCTTTGCACTTGCATCTTTGCTGTGGCACAAGCGAAAACTTTTTGAGGCTAAAAAAGTTTTGGAAGTAAAAATGTTTTTATTTTATATATCAGTGTTTTTAATATTTAAGTTGGATAGTATTAACTATAAGAGTAGGTAACTTTTTAGTTTTTACATCTTTCGTATTGCATATTTTGTTTATTTATATAAATATATTCCCTCTATTCTTTTGCTACTAACTAACTACAAGAAATTTTCACTTCGAATCCGTTTTTTTAATTATGGAATAGTTTGTGGAAGATTCTTTACCACCTTTTTGTAAGGGACTGGTACAAGGGTCCTCTTTACTGATAAAACTATATGTGACAAATAACTAAACTTCACTAGGCACATATGTTTGGTAAAAGTGATATATAATAAAAGTAAAGGAGCCATAAATTATTAAAAATTATCGAAGAACTGAATATAAGGGTAAAATACAGGTTCTGCCTTTTTTAAAAAGGAAAAAAAAAGATCAAAAAGTATTCTATAATAAACTTTAACAGAAGTTAACTAATAGTGAATTTACCTGCTGTTATGTAGGTGTTGCTAATGTTTGTAATAATGCTAACTACAGTAATAACCTGAGAGCAGTGATTCCTCAATCGCACTTTTAATTTTATCGCGACTTCGACTTCTTTTTCTACTCTACCTGCTCAGCTTGGCGCAGGAACTTCTCTCCCTGGCATCCTCGCTCATTTTATAGGCTGCCAAGTTGTTCTTTCTGAAACCTCATTCGAGGGGCCTGCAATTCAACAGTGTTATAAGAGTTGTCTAGCTAATAATTTGGGTTTTCTTACTTCCTTTATATATAATTTTTTATATTAACAGTTTATTTATTTTTTAAGCAATTACTTTTCTATTTTAATTTTTTTTTTCAGAGTTACCTATAATTCCTATAAAGTGGGGTTGCTTTGATAACAAATACTTATACAAAAAATTACCTTTATTTGATATCATCTTGGCTTCTGATTGTTTGTATGACAAAAAAGGTAACTATATTTTTATTCAGACTTTCATGTAAGCTATAGAGTCTTAACTATGAAGAAGTGTTATTTTTCTATTCTTTAGATGGTTTAGCTTTATATATTTATTTATCATATTAAATTTGTATAAAGAATTTGAAAATTTTTTCGTTACTGTTTATTACTTTATGCAAGAAAATCCGAATCTTTTCTTGTTAATGACTTATCAGAACCGAAGGTCTCAATTTTTTGTTCTTGCTTTTTGATTGTTATTAACCTACTTTTTATTTTTCTTCGATTTGTTTTTCCCCAATTCTTGTAATAATTTTTTTTGCTTATATTATTTTTAATATATAAAAGATTATATGTTGAAAAGCTTTGTTTTTTTACTATATATAAAGTTTACCTTTTTTTCTATGAAAATTACATTAGTTGTATTATTAATTTTTTTGTAAAATAAATATTTCAAAATTTTTTTTATTTGTCTTGGTTTTATTAAAAATTTTAATGTTTATAAAAAAATAATGCTGATAAATAATTATTATTTGAACGGTTAACTTGTTCATTTATAAAATCTATGTTTTTACTTAAACTATTTTTCACGCAATTCTTACTTTATAAAAATATTGAATCGATGTGTCTTATTGGTACCAAATTTTAGTGCTTTTTTTTTATTTTTTCCATTTCACTTTTTATAACGACAATTTCTATTTTATTAAAATTTAGGATAAATATTAAATATTTTTTGGCGCACTTAATTGTAAAAGTTTTTATACCGACAAAAAAACTAGTTGTTGCGTATGTATTTACCGCTGCGTGTATTTTTACTGATTAGTGTTTACGTATATTACAAGGCCTGTTATATGAACACTTTTATTAATTTTTAAACTGTACTTTGATAATAACCGAATATTCAGTATAAATAACAATTATTTTTGTTGGTTAAATTCTTAGATTCTTTTTAGCTTATTCTGTAGTTTGGTATTATAGACGATAATACATCTTTTTAAATTACTTTTTCCATTATGTCTGTTTTTATAAATAATACGTATAAGCGCAACTATTCTCAATTTCATTAACTGAAGATCGGTTTGAGTAGGTTTTAGAAAACCTTGGAAATATCTTAAAACTCAAAGAGTTTAAATATTATTTATAAAAAAGTTGTAATATTACTTATTTAAAGTTAACTTTTTCCTTCAACCTTCCATCTATTTTAAAATAATATTTACCCCTGAAAATTATTAAAAGTCATAAATTAAATCGCGCTTAATAATAATCCTTTACCTTGAAAAATAATTCTGCTAAGAGTTATAAAGTATAAAATTTCCTATAAGGTTTGAGAGCGCTCGATAACAACAATTACTTTTTTATATAAGCCCGTACTACAGCGTCGTTAATTGTTAAAAAAAATTCTTCTCCTTAAAACCTTTTTACCTTTGAACTGAAGATAATTTAATTTGAAAATGAACTATTTATAAGCCAGCACACGGCACTTTTAATTATTTAAAAAACTTCCTATTTTTTATTGAGCTTTTTTACTTTAACGAAAGTGCATCTAGTAACATTGCTTTTTTATAAGCCCCTCAATTCAGTTTTTATAGTTAAAGAAGTTTTTATCTTTCAACAATGAGCCATACTCTGGTATCATAGCGTATTAAAAAAAGAAATTTCCATGCTTTAAAATTAAGAGATAGTTTTACTTCTAAAATCAGAATAAGCAGGGTATTAAGTTTTAAGTATAGTTTCCACTCAGAAAGTTATAATTGTAGATTCTTTAGAAAATTTTACATTTTCCTGAATTTCTATGTATAAATCGTTAGCAAAAGAAAAGTTGTAAGATTTTGAATTCATTTTTTTAACGCCCTTCAGCGAATAATGGACAAACAAATCATTGTAATTCTGTTTTTTTTAACGAGAGAATAATAAAGAATAGAATTTAATTTTTTCCACGAGATGTGTAAAAAATTAACAAGATACTTTACATTATTATCTACTGAAAGACATGAGTTAATTTTAATATGGTTGTTTTAAAGTGATTTATAATACTTATTTATCTTTGTATTTTAAATTAAAAGTTATTTACTAATAAATAAATTTAATTAATTTTATATTAAACTATAAACCATATCTTTATTAATCACAGTTCGTCTCGATGGGCATATATAGAATATTTAGTAAGCAAATGGGGGCTCACATCTTTTTGCTCTTCAATACTTAACGAGAATTTTCAGTATATTATAATTGATTTTGAAAATAAGCGCTTCCGAAATGAGGCGGCTGGTTCTTATGAAAGCATCTTTTTTTTCCTTGTTGGAAGACATGAAGAATCTCTCAAAACCAAATTAAAACATTTTTGGGAATGCATCGAATCAGATTTTTTTATTGATGAATAACAATTTTTTCGTAATATATTTTAATTATAAAGTAAGAGTACTTGTCAAGTCAAAAGCTACATATTTCCATATAGTTGTACTCAAATTATAAACTTTTAGAGCATACTCTTAAAACGCTATTGCTCTAGATTAACTTATATATATTACAATAAATTGTACCTCCAGACTACCTCTTGTATAATAATTTTTATAATTACGATTCCTGCCAACTTGCCGTGATACTTAAAGAAACTTTTTTCCTCTTAAAAACGTATATTAGGCGAAAGACCACTACCCCCTTATTCTAGTTAAATTTAAGTTGTGTGAATTTTTGATTAAATAACCTTGGCTCGATATAAACTAGTTTATATATTTACTTTGTTACTTAATAAACTTTAACAATGGAATAGTAGTAATGTCAAGGAGGCTACCGATCTTAGCCGGATTGTATCTTTGTTATTACTATAATTGAATTGCTATTCCACTACTGAGAAAAATTTTAGTTCTCTCCGGATTTAAAGGTGTCTCTCTAAATATTGATTTTAGAAAAATGAAATAAAGTAAAGCTAATCCGTAAGATGTAAGTTATGCCCTTTAACTTCCCCCTTCCTTGTCTATTTATTTTAGACTACAGTGAGTCCTGCGCCTTTTGTACAATGCTTAATTCGCTTATCCTCCTGGCCCTTAACTTGAGTTTCTTTACTCTAAGAAAAAGAAAATTCTGTTTGGGGAAACTCTTAAACTTCAAACGGCTTTTTTAATCTCTCTTTATTTTTTTAAGGCCGGCCTTAAGGAAGTTTTTAACGGGTTTATACTTTAGAATTTTAACTTTTAGCCATTCACGTCTATTACTAGCTTTAATGTGAAGGTAAGTAAGAATGAGATTAAAATTCTTTAATTTTGTAAGGGAGCCTAGGGCAATAAGCAAAAATAGTAACTAACAGGTATCCAGACATTGCGTTAAAAGCTAGAAAAGATAAGAATTTGAAAATGCAAGTTTAGCGCAGTGGTAACAGTGACTTCTTAGCGGTAACACCTTGGTGATAGGGTTGATCGTGCAAGTAAATTACTTTTTTTTAAATTACTCTAAGTTACTATTCCGTGCACTTTCCACGTAAATAGTTGTGTAATAAATGCTTTTTCTATAAATCTGAATCCTTAAAATTAGTTTTAAGTCAATCAGTTTTTAAAAAAAAAATATACTTAAATTTTACTTTTAAGCGGAAACTAACCGTTAGACTAATATTATGTATAAAACATTGTTCATTTGTTAAAAGTGCTCAGCTTTTCTTATAAATGGTGTTGCTCCTTGTAAATTTGCTATGGAAAAATTTATATATAAAATGTTATACAAATTTACTACTAATTAAAAAGAATAACTTATTTAATAAAGTTAACTAGTTTCAGGAGACAAGCGTTTTTTAGTTAAAACTTGCTTTAAACCCCGTTTTTGTTAAAATATCTCAATTTGCGTTATAAGGATTTATACACTAATAACTTTTTCTTATTATATGCGTTCGCAGTTCACAAAATTTCATAAGGTTTTCCGAAGTTACCCTTTCTCGAGGTTAAGGTAGGCTACTAACTAATAAATTGAGGAATATAAAAAAGTTGCCTATGTTTCCTCTATTTTAAAAGTTGGAATCCTTTTCCTTTATATCAAAGATTGTAATTATAAAAAAGTAACTAATGATCTTAAGCTTATACTGCATATTGAAAATTTCATTAGGGGTAGAACTCCGCCCTTACAGTTAATTTTTATTAATCAGGCAAGACTTCCGCCCCAAATTTTTTGAACCAGTGTTACTCACACGCCCACCGGAGGACCAAATTAAAAAGACTGCTCCCCGTTCTTAAGAGGGGCTTATATACACTTACAGTATAATCTTATCTAATTTCGGATACCCACTTGCCTTTATCTGGTATTTACAACGTTGCCAATACTTCTCTAACCGCACAACAATCAAAATTGTAAATTATTAAAAATTAATGTCACAGTAAGCGTGCCACCAGAGCTTTCTAAGTAAAAAACGGACTTAAAGAACCGCTTTTAACTATAGGAAGGTTATAAGTTTTGTGACACTGAATAAAAACTTCAATTCAGTAAACCTTAATGTTTGTTTCAATTTATATAAGCAATAAAGAATGTGACGCAAGAATTCAGCGACTTGATGTCGGATTACTTGCTTGTCCGCCTGCTTGCTGACAAGCAGAAAAATATTTTACTAAATATATAATATGTAGTACTTCTCATCTACAGTTTCCATAAAGGTTTGGTTAGGACACATAGACGAGCACAAGTCCGCCTTCATCAATGGAAAGATAATAGAAGGAGCAGTTTTACTTAAAGACCGCGACTTTCTTGTCATTTCTATTGGCGTGTTCAGTTTTGAGGTAAAGGGAAAATAAAAAAGGTATAGGTCTACTATTGGATGTTAAAAGCTATTTATACGCATTTTTAAAAGGATATACAAAAGATGGCTCTATAAATCTACACCTTTAAAATTTCCTCAAGAATTTTGTAAGAATATTGCTACTAGCCCGCCCTACTTATTTTTCTGTATTATTTTTTAAACAGTATACACCACATATTACGATCGCTCTTTGAAGAGAAGAAGTTTACTGGTATAAGTGATTTAAATTTAGAAGTTGGTAATAAGGCTAGGCTTTAAATATAATCATAGAAACTCACTTAACAAAATCGCCTTTGATGAAGTTTTAGCAAGCACCCCTTTTTATCATGATAAGAAAAACTTTTCAAATTTATTTTTTCTATGATACATATCTTAGATTCTCCTAGCGAACTTTTAAACATTTTCCTCCAGTGAAAGTATCATTATTTCAAATTATTCTTATAATTTTGTAGTGCTTTTTCAATTCTGCACTGCCACACCTCCGTTTTTTTTATAGGCACTTGGAATCTTCTTTGAATAATAATTCCTCTTTTCTCAATTCTTTAACTCCTCTCTCGGGAAAATCTCCTCCATTCTTAAGAACCAAATTATCGAATTCCTTTAAGACTTACTACTTTCGAAAACCACAATACTTGCACCCCCGCTTTGGACGAATCGCCTTCCAAAATTCAAAAGTTCTTGCAATACTAAGACGAAGTGGAGATTTTTCCATACAAATTAAAATCGCAACGAGATTCAAAAAGGAGGCTGAGACTGATTTCTCAGCAAAAAATCTGTCAACTAAATAAGAATTCCAGTCAAAGTGTAGTGGAGGCCACTAAAAACGTCTTTTTTAGCGTACCTTTCATCCCTAATGTGTTTAGAGAATTTATTTTTAAGGATTTGCACGAGAATAATCGGAGTAGACGCAGTAAGGAAGACATTTTAAAAATAGCTACTGTTAAAGAAACCATTTTCTTTAAAAATCATAATTTTTTAAGTATACCAGAAAAACAGTTTTAGTGCTTCATTGAAGGATTTAGTTCGAAAGCAAAGTCATATGTTTTGTTAAATAATATATGGGCCTTAAAAAGTGGTCTTTTGGTCATACAAGCGTTAGCTCTCAAAACTTTAGACAGAAAATTTTTTAATAAAGAGTACATAATGCGTTAGAAGGACAAAGTTCCTCCCAATTCGTCCATGCGCGGAAAATTCCTTTTGCTGTGGCCTTGACTCATCTCGGCATGATTCACCAACTGCAGCGCCGACTTTACACAAAGATAACCAGTATGCATTACCAAAGAGCCATATAAAATTGGATCGTGGCCCTTCGGCACTCGGCCTTATAGATTTCGGCCTCGACAACTTTACGGAATTTATAAAAGATGAACTTCTAAACACAACTTTAGCTAATCTACTTAAAATTAATAATGAATTAGAATAATCAAAAAGTAATCGACACCCAGAAGCTTAAAAATTACAAAACTTTTGCTTTGAAAACATTTACTACGAGTTTCTTTATAAAGAAAACAAAAGCTATGAGCCTATAAACGTTTCATTATCTAACCTTAAAAAAAAATGCTGGGATATAAACAACTTATTACCAGAAGGAAAAGAGAAATATGAAAAGTTTTACTCCAAAGACTTTGAAAAATAGTGCTTGCTTGGCTTAAAGTCGTGAGAGTCATGAAGATCTTGAAGTTAACTTTACCAAGAAAAAACTTCCGGATAGTAAATTAGAAGTTGTTTAAGAGAGAAAAAAAAAGAAAAAGTGGCTTACTGCACCGCTACATTCTAGTAAACAGTTATTAATTAATAAAAAATTGGGCACCACTTCTGTCGACCTTACGGAAAACCTTGGAGATGCAGAAGTTTTTATTAACAAAAAAACTTTACTTTCGAACTGTGATATGGAATTGTTCAAGTGAGAAATAAAGATTTGGGTACCGCTTCCCCCAACTTTATTGAGGTGGACAATAAAGATTACTCTAAAATCGCTACCTCAACCACACCTACTTTAGATGCTCACAAAGGTAATGTCAATACACAAAATGTGGAGAAAAAAATTTAAAAAAGTGGTTTTACCAGTAAAAAATAAGTTAAGGTACTTTATTTTAATATCATTGTTGCCGTTATGTAATCCTATTATAGATGGGAACGCAGTATAATTACTAGGCGTTAAGCGGTGAGCGCAATTGCAACTACATTCTCGGTTGAAAAGTAGAGAAAAGGATAATTTCCAGCACCAAAATTCCAGGAAAAAGAAGTAATAAAAACTGGCCGAATACACTACCAGGACGTATTAGTTAAATCGAGATCCAAAGCAAGTAGTAGTAAAATATTGAAGGCGAGCAAAAATAAAGCAGAGGAATCTCTAACGTTCTTAATTAGAATTAAAGCAAAAAGATGGCAACTAAGAAAAAATACGAGTGAGAAGTGCAGTTTTGTAAAAAGAGATAAAAACAGCCTAATAGAAGAAAAGTGAAGAAGTCTACGTTATACTATTGGAGAGCAAACAAAGCGTTTAAATAGAGCTTGGTGGTCAAGCCCTAAAAGTCTTTTTCGTCGTATAAAATGGAAGCTCAGCAAAATTCTTGCCAAATTAGAATTTATAGTTTAATAGGGGTGAGTTGCCTTTATGCTAGCATACATCATTGTAAAAAAGTAAAAACGTAATTGTCGTAACTACCATTTATTTTGAAATTATTTGTATACTTTTATATACTCGATAAACTAAACGATATTGCACCATTTATTTATTTACGGTTAGCGCAATAAAAGGTGCTCTCAAAGACTTTCGACGTTTCTATTACTTTTTTGAAGCTGATTGTAAACTTCCTCTTTTGAACGAGCAGTTTTAACAGACACAATATTGTGAACTATTAATAAAGTATGATATTTAGAAAGTAAACCAATCAAGAAAAATGTGAACCTCTATCAATTGTTATATCGGTAACACCTTCCAACTTACTAAGGAGATCTTTTACTGCTTTACTACACTCTTTCAAGAAAGTTAGCAGGTTTTAAAAAATATTTAAAAAAATTGTTACCTTCGCACACCATGTCAACTTTAAATTTATAAATTTCTTCAGGCATAGTTGGTATTCTTTAATATTGTTATTTCTGGATCTTGTAAAGGGTAGGAGCCAAGTAGCTTTGTACTCTTAAAAAACATAAAACACCTTCTCGTTTACCATATACATATTTGAAAGGCCGTCAGCCTTAACTAATAAAGTACTAATTAGGGAATAATATAATAAAGTTTGCTATTACGGGGACTTTTAAAATATAGACCCAAGTCTTAAGTTGTAAAAGCTTCACTTTTAAAATAAAGGCTTACAAAGATATAATGCCTCTTAAAAATGTTACTAGTTCAATCTTTATTTTTAATTTATTTATCGTTTTAACGTACTACAGCCGTTTATCTGTTATAACTTAAACCGCTTGATTTAAATTTAGTCTCTATTGAGGGGATCATGGAGGTGTTTTCTTTACAAAGTTAGAAAACCCTAGGGTCACAGCTATGCTCTTAAATAATAATCTTTTAACATTTTTTTTTCTTCCCTTATTTCCCGTATATAAATATTTATATATAAGTTGATGAATGTTCTGAAGTCATTGCAGTAAACGGTTTATTAAAATATCCTCTTGAGACCCATCGTCCACTTAAAGAGCTCTCAGTTATAATTTTCGCAAGAAACTAACGAATGGAAGGTTACCAATATTTCAATTTTTTACTTAGTCTGACTGCATATTAATTGTTCTGAAGTGACAGCCTAAAATTTGGTAATAAACGCAAAGACATCCTGCAGCATTTCGATTAAACTCAAAATCGTTGAATGGCTTTTAAAAAAGCGAGACGATGAAGGGGACGTATAAACTCAGTACACCTAGAACCGTACATACTAGTAAAAACCGCCTTACCAAACAACAGTAATGCAAATATAAGCAAAAAACGTTGAAGTCCGAGCTCAAGAACTTGGGAGGTTCTCCTATGCCAAATGCAAGAAGAGAGTGAAGTTTTTAAATTAAAAAAAAATGAAATAAGTTGCCACCATGCTGTTTCTACGACTTAATATTAACTAAGTGGCAAAGAGCTACTTCCACTCGTTTGGGCACCGTCTTTTTCTAAAAAAGGCTAAATAAAAATTCCGATAAAAATAAGATGAGTTTAAATGCCTACTTAAATCTGCAAATCACAAAAATTTATTTGATTTATTATTATTCTAAGTCCAAATTTCAAGGTGAAATTAAAAAATGTTTAGGTCGTTTGTATTATTGCAGGGATGTAAACCTTTAGTTATTAGAATGTTAGATGTTCTCTATTTCAAGCAAAACATTTTCATAGCCACCCGTTTGAGGTGATGTAAAAGAAGTTCAAATTGTTCAATCGCACTGTAGTCGAAAATTTTATGTTGTAGAAAAATAAATTTAAGTCAATACTATAGCAAAAATTGTGGTGGAAAGTTGGTATAAAGTAAAATATATTTTTAATTTTTTTTGCTGATGTTAGCGGTATGTTCCTGAACGTTCGGGATTTTTCGTGGGATGTGCCTTGGAAAAGGGGTATAAGTATCTTTGGCGAGGGCCTCGTAAGCAGTTATTCTTTGGGTTCTTTGGACTCGGCTGGGGTGTGTGCTTCGCTCAGTGTAGCCTAGTAACTGGCCGTTGATACGGTTGTGTGTTTGTACATTTGGTGGGCAACACAGTGATTATGTCAATAAATAGTTCTTGTTTATTCTCGCAACCTTTCTTGTAGGCGCTACAGTTGAACACTTCGGGAGGAAAATTTAAGTTTTTATTGCGTTATACGGAAACGAGCATTATAATCATGGCCACATGTCTAGTAATCCGCAAATTTTCTTTTAGCAAGGCCTAGTCATCAATTCTCTGCATCTACCAGCTTAGTTGGACTTGGCTTCTTAATAAGTTTCGCTGTGATTATATTCTTGTAGTGTTCATCAACTAATTCGCTGGGCTTTAAGAACCGATCTAAGCGGTTCACAAAATATTGTCATCTTGCAAGGTATTAATATTTTCCTGCTTGGCACTCATTAAGGATAGCGTGCACCCTCCAGTGTAACTCTATATTAACTCTCCTTAACACATATTTTCCGTCATCCTTTGTCGCTGCAAGCAAAGATTGTGCGGTTTTCGTCAGAGTTAACACTAGGACTCGGCATAATTCTCTCTTTCTTTGGATGATACGTAAGGCTAAAAAAATTTTTTTTTTGAATACTATAGGAACGAACAGTTTAAAGCACTGTGGTTAGGGAAATGGAAGTTCGTCAGGAGTCAAAAGCAATGTCTGGGGAGGGTTTACCAACTCGAGTGTCAGAATAGGAGAAACTTGCATTTAAGCGTTCAGGGACATGTTAAAAAATTACTGGAGTAATTACATTCCTCACCGTTCTGTAATTACCAGCCGCTGGGTAATTGTCAAAAAAGTTAAATTTGTAAAAGTTGGTGAACAAGAGGATTATTAAGTTGTAAAATATGTGTCGAATATATAGAAGTTGGAGGTGCCTTTTTTCAAAGATATGGGAGTCGCTCGAACTATATAGCATTTGTGAGTAGAAAATTGTATGATGCTCAAAGGGGGTATAGAGTAACGTATATGGAGACTTTGTCTCTTGGTCTGTTTAAAATTTCCTTTTTTTAAGCTTTAGTCTCCTTTAATAATAACACCTCCCTTTAGACGTTAGGCTCCCAATAAACTATCCTTTAGATAGTTACGGCCCTATAGACCAACACGATATCTAAACTTGCTCTTTAGATAATTACAGCAGTTCTACAGATTGATAAGATACCACAAACGAGAGAATCGGATCTTGTTTTTATTAAGTTAAAATGAATGCAAATACACAATTTTAAAATAATCCTGTAGATTAAATCTATACCTGTTAATACAAATGCAGAGAGCATACCTTCAGTTATGTGGAATCTACCCTTTTTTAACTGCGCACTGTAACTGGAATCATATAATCAACATCGCTAATAACAAGCCAATAGACTTCATTTAATTAAGTGAAAAAAAAAAACTTATAGTTGAAGCAGGTCATAAAAGCCTACTTGGAGCTTTGATGTAAAGAATGATGTTGAAACTGTAAGGGGTAAAAACATTTATAGAATTAATTATACAATGAGCAATATTTAATGGACATAGAAATATATAACTGTAAAAATGCTATTATTGCAGATTTACGACCAAGCTTTTAGCTGATGAATATTTAATTGTAGAAGAAGTGAGCAAAATTACGACATTAAGTTCTGGCGAGGAAAGGAAAGGAATTCTTTAATATTGGTGGTGGCATATCCTACAGTTAGTAGTTAAAAGTGGTTAACGGGTTCACGAGTGTAATTTTGGATTGATATTCAAGGCTTGTGCGGACAATTCTCCTTCAGAGGGTTAACAGCAGAAGAGGGGAAAACTGCCTTAAAGAGTTGTCTCATAGAAAAGTCCCTTAAAGGCTTAACATCAGATAGGAAATCGATTTTTGCGAGTAAGGTCATATCTCGATTTCTGGTTGAAAAAGGTGTTCAAGCTCAGTTTGTAACTACAAGTCATCACTAGCCAATGGAATGGTCGAAAGGGTATTGAAAATTTTTTTTTGGTAAGAATGTATGCTGTTAACATGTTGAGGACTGCATATACAGGCTTAACAGAGAAACATCAACTCTACTGGGTGTAAGTTCGATGTAAAAAAAGGCACGTTTGCATATAGCAACATGGATCGCCATATACCTAAAAGTTCCAGTAGGTTTCAAATTTATTATACCTTTGGTGGATGATAAGAAATACCTTAAACGGCATTTATGGTACCAAATAAGCAGGGTTATTATGGTTTAAGCACACAGTGCACAAGCTCATTGGACTCGGTATGAAAGAGATAAAACGAGCCCTTGCTTGTTCATATACCGCCGAGGGAGCTCAGTAGTCATAGTCATGATCTACGTCGATGACTTCTAACGAGGAGAGCTGGGTCCGTGACCCAATGAGAAAAAAAAATTGCTGGAAGCACCGGGACCCCCAAAAATTCGATTTTCCTAGGACTAAATTTTAAGTGTTTCGTTGATCATTTAGAATTGGCCCTAAAGTTTATTAATGATCTCTTATTTAACTACGATTTTAAATGAGGGAAAGTCTGTGCAATTCCCTATGCACAACGTTCATTTGGAAAAACTGAAGTAAGCTTCAGGATGGTACTCCTAGCCGGAATTAGTATGGTCAATACAGTATCTAGCCACATGCACACTAGACTGGGCATACAGTTGGCGGTGAATAAGTTATCACAGCACCTCAATTCATTTGGTAAAGAACATTGGGAGGCAGCAAAGTGCATATTTAGGTACCCGAAAGGCACCAGCCACTCTCATATAAGGTCTTTCAGGAAGGGCAAACTAGATATTCAAGACTACTTAGACGCAATTTATGGCTTTGAGCAAGATCATTAAGTCCTGGTTCTGTCACACTGATAATTCTCAACGACCTTCCACTTATTTGGGAAACAAAGAAGCAGTAATTGGTTGCATTTTCCTTCACAGAGGCCGAGTGTATAGCCCTGGTCAAAATTATTAAATGGGCTAAGTGGGCACCTTTAGTGCTACGAGAACTGGCCTACTATAGAAAGTCTCCAATTATAATGAACGAAACTATCAAGGTCTATTGAGGTGAAATACCATTAACACTAAATGGGTAAGCAGGTTTATGATAGGTCATTGTCCATATCTGGGGTGTGAAAATAGCTTCAGGCAATTATTGCAAATACAAATTTCTAATAACAGACAAATTTATTGTTTATTTATAATGTAAACAAATTTAAACAATGCCAAATGATCTTATTAGACCTATAATTAAAATTACACTTTAGGAATCCTCAAGGAATAACGCTAAACTAAACACAAATTTTCTATATATAGGACCTTTTGGGCAAGTACTAATTTTCGGATAAAATAATCTTTTTCTTTCTTTTTTTTCCTTTCTCTTGATTCTTTCTTGTTGTTATTAGGCCTGTGTACACTTTTTATTTTTATATATATTCGACCCTTTTAACGTAACCGCAACCACCGGGAAGTTTTTGCTTCTACTTGTAATAAGATGTAAGTGGGGAAAAAATTGTCCTCCTGATTTTACCTTACATCTCTCTATCCGTTTAAAAATATAAAGTAACGAAGAAAAAAAAAAAAGAGCGAATTACCGTCTTGTAGAGAGAGAGTATATAACATGATTTGACTTTTCGTTATTAATCAATTTCTATCGGCTGATGTTACGTTCATGATCTCTGTTTCAGCCCGTATCGAGCTGTCCGTTAATGAGCGGTTTATTTTCTATATGGGCTTTTGCAGTCTTTATTACGCAGGAAAAAAAGCAGTTTTTATAAAGAGTGTAATCAAGCTCATATATCAATAAGAAATGCGATTAAATACAGGAAGTATAGCAGCTGCCCATTGGCTTACGCTAGACAAGGTGTTTTATCGATTTTATTAAAAAAGTAATATCTCTCTGCGGTGCATGCTAACACTTAGTCCAGTGATCTACAATGGTATAGCTTTATTTGGTCACTACTTAACAAAGTAAAGGAAGATACTACCGCTTTGAACCTCTCAAAAATTTAGAATAATGCCAAAGATTTTCACCTCACTTTGGAAAAAATCTGTTTTAAAAAAAACTTTAAATATGTAAAAAACCCCGGAAAATTAAGTCAGTCTTACAGGCTTCTCTTCTTTTCTTTTTGCTTTTGTCACGTTATCAGCACCAAGCCTCAACCTTACCTATTGCTCTACATCTTTTTTTTGTCACAATATCCTTTCTACATCCATTTGGAATCTCACACTACGTCCTACTGGATCGTTATCTCCTTCTTTACGTCTTTTTCGACCTTACATCTAAATTTTCCTTTAACTACTATTAAACTATTAATTTTCCAGCATAACGTCACTATACTAATTTTCATTAGCTTTTATCAACCTCTTACACTGCTCTATAATTTACTCACTATTTTAAATTATTGTTTATCATTTGAACTTCTTATCCTATTTAAGTTAAATAAAACTTTTACTAAAATGCAAAACCATTCGGACTTACATATACGACAACATGCATGGTATGGAAAACTACTGAAGGATGCCTCTCAACTTCGACAATGGCTAATTGATATTAAACTAGCATTGATAACTCAAGGGATACACGACCTTTTTTACGACTCCAAAAAAAAAAATGGAGAACTACAAGTTACCTCACATGAAAAATTTATAAGAGCAGCATTTGGTACATAAATTATAATGAACAGCTTGCACACAGACGTAAAGTCTAAAATAGAGGAAATGAAAGTCACCGAACCGGAACGAGCCATACAAAACGTCAAGGATGCTTTCGGCAGAAAGTCACTAGTAACATGTTTTTTTTATGATCAAAGTATGCAAACTTTGCAATGTCACAAAAGGAACGACGAAATCCTTCAACAATTTGCCAATCGTTTGGAAAAGCATCTCAAACCAACTTGAAGAGCAACGTACCGTTGAAAACCTAACACCTCACATAAAGGAAATAACTAATTTGCATAAAATTATAGCCCTTCCGGATCCAGTAGGAGATGAATTTAGATATAGTGTGTTTTCTCTAGAATAGTATAACTCCAGTAATTCTAATTCTCTTGATTCTAGATATGCACTTGGTGCCCTTCTTCAAGAAGAAACAAGGCAACATAGAGGACGGTTCTGGAATTAACTCTTTCAATACTATCAGCAAAACTAAATTTTTCAAAGGAGAATACCTTTTTAACTGTAATGAAAAAAGAAACTTCAATTGCAAGGGCTGCAATGGGTCTCATTTATTGTCCCAGTGTCACATTAGAGAGACCTGCTCATTTTGCGGAAGAATAGGTCACAGTGAGAAAGCTTGCTTAAATAGACTATCGAAAAATAACCCCATGAAGAACAACTGGAGAGAACGTACTGCCGGACGTGAAATGATAGTCGGTGCTGATGCTTATCCTCACTTCATCAAAGATAAAGCACTTGTATCTAATGTAAAGTATGATAAAATGTTACCAATACAATGAACGGCCAGTCTATAGTTTATAAAGCTGGATATTTAAAATTTTCTTAATGGCGGCAAAGCTATTTTCAAAACTGATTGTAAACATGATCTTATTTTCCTATAGGTAAATTATATGAAAAAGGTTATATCGTCCACTTTGATAATAATAAGGTATACATAGAAAAAATGAGTGCATTATTGCTTAAGGTATAAAAAAAGATGGCTCTTCATTCTAGGTAATGGGAGCTACAATGAAAAAATTACTCTATGTTCGTTACCAATAAATAAGAGTTCACTCAGTTTAGTCACTAAAGAGCTCTACAAATACTACCTTAAAAAAATTTGCCCAACCAAACCTTATTTTAAAAATGAAGACAGTAAAAAAAAAAATTGTCTAAAGTGTAAAATGAAAATGAAAAAGTTCAATAAGAAGAGCGAAACCCACAAAAAACGAAACCCGGGCAACTAATATACGTTGATACTATGTACTGGGACATTCCCTCTTGATGGCTTCAGATATGTAATTGTTGCTACTGAAGCAAAAAGTCCAAACGAATTACAACTTTATTTGCCAAAAATAAATTTGAGGTCAAGCATTTACTAATTTAATGGCTTAACAGCACAATAAGTACATAAAAAACCTTAAAATAAATGGTAACACATACACTGCTATCATAGAGGAAATAAGAACGGATAAAGGGAGTTTTTAAATGACGACTGCTTCAAGACATCCGACAAGCGCTCTCTACGGTCCGAAAGGACACCTCACAATATATGTTAAGAGAGAGAAGTATACAAACACTATTTAATATGGCCAGATGCATTATTAGAACAGCCGAAGTTTCCGATAAATAATTGGAGTGAAGCTCTTCGGTGTGTAACATTTATTATTAATAAGACCCTAAAAAGAGCGAATAACTATCTCCAAACGAAATCTTAGGCCTTGCATCTTTTTTAAATCTAACAAACATTAGGTTTTTAAGTTCTTTTCTATGACCCCATAATAAAAAAGAAATCTCAAGACCGAGCTCTAGAAGGTATTATTCTTTCAAAATCCATTGACTCAACTAATGAGGGATCCTAATATACTGAACACAAATACTGGTGAGATTATAAGGTCCAGAGACATAAAATGCTTTGAAGATACATTTCCTTCTTTATTATAACTTTAATGATATAACTCCTAGCATGCAATTGAACAAATACTCTTACTCAGCTCAGAATAACGTTAAGTTCATTTCTAAGTCCCTCAGATACCACAAAGGGCAGTACAGACATGAAAATTCAACCACAACCTGAACAACTCCTAAAAACCAACAAAGAGACAGATATGATAAACAAGAGTTTCCTCGAGTCAACTCTAATAATGAATTAATGAAATTTGACAGACACTCTACCACAAAATTTTCTAGAAAATTCCAACAAACCACTCATCAATTGTAAATATGTGACCTTATAATCTCGACAATTTAAAACTTAATCAAACGACGCACACATTTAATGAAGTCACATCACAAACAAGAACAGACCTAGAAAACAGCTTCAATTAAAGAAGTATACCTACAAACCCTACGATAACAAATCTTCCACGACTGAATCCCATTATCTCTATCAAAATAATATAACTATATTCTCAGGTTAAGACACGCCTCACAATATACTTGAGGAACAACAAAGCATCTCAGCAAAAAAAAATTCACTAAGTGATAATTATCTAGCTAAAAAAACCAAAACACATTCAATGCCTACAGCAATAACTACTTAACCTACAAAGAAGCTATGAATTTTAAAAATAAAGAACACTATAAAATTGTAGTCACGAAGGAGCTGGAATCATTAATGGTTCACGATGGATTTGAAATTATTAACATTGTTATCATACCCGATAAAAAAGTTTTAACGACCAACTAATATAAAGCTAGAATCACAGTAAGAGTGCTTCAACAAATAACAAAGGTTGATTTATCAAGAAAAATTTTCTCCCGTTATACCAAAATCATCTTTTCGATTACTGCTTGCTAAATCTAAATTTTTAACACCACATATAACAACAGCCTTCTTACATACAAAAAACTAAATACACCAGTTTATGTTTATACCACAAGGTATGTACTTAGTTACGGACAAACTAGAATTCTCACATAGAAAACTTTTAGAAAACATTTTTACAATAAAAAAAGAAAATGCGTCTTAAAAATTAATGTGGGCCTTTATGCCCTGAAAGGATCTGCAAGGCTCTCTTACAAGGATCTTTCTAACAGACTAAAAAAATATGGCTACCATAAAAACAAAACTGACGAATGTATATTCTATTTAAGTAACTTTGATACTATTATGGAATATCTATGTTGAATGACTGCATTTTAATTGGAGACCACATTACATTTATAGAAAAGCTTAAAAAAGAGTAGTACAGTAAAAAGAATATAACAAAATTGACAAAATCCTTGGAATAGACACAAAAAACGTTAACGACTTAATCTTTATGAGTCCAACTTCTAACATTGACCAACTTATACGAAAATATCCCTTGAATTTAAAATATAAATATAAGACACCTTTACCAACAACTGTAAACTTAAGCCCCAAAAGAAGGAGGTACTAACGAACATTACTACAGTTTAGTGGGTTCATTACGTAATATTGCAACTAGCACTAGACCCGACCTCTCCTATGTAACTTCTTTACTAAGCTGATTTCTACATTATAATAATGAGGAACATATAAAACTCGCCTTGAGAACTATCTTCCTCACACGAAAAATCTATCTTTATTTAAATACAAAAAATTTCAGAAAACAATACTAGTTGAACGCTACTGTGATTGGGAATTATAACCACAGAACTACAATAGGTCATATAATTTTGCTGGACGGATGCCCTATACAGTGGTCCCCAAAAAGTATTTAAATCCAAAATAAACAAGTTTTCTTACAAAGCAGAGTACGTTGCGTTGCGCAAAGCTGTAAAACTATAGTTAAAATGTACAATTAGTGAATCGTTACTATATTATTGAAGTAAAAATTTACCTGACATTAAGCTGTAAAAGATATACCAAAAGGATACGCTCAAATAAGAAGGTTCGAGGTATTGATATTGCTTATCATACGTCAAGGATATATCACTGACGAAGAACTCCTCTGTTGAACACGTATCTTCCGAATACAACTTGGCTGACATATTTACAAAATCACCCTCCAATCAAAAGCACAGCTTTTCTCTAAATTCTCTGTTATTAAGATATAATATGAGGCTGCAAGTAAAGGACAATGTACTGCTGCTTTGAACCTCTCAAAAAATTAAGAATAATCCTTATTATTCCAACCCTCCATTTCGGAAAAAAATTATTTGTTAAAAAATAAAAACCATAAATATGTAAGAAACCCCGGAAAATAAAGTCAGTCTTAGACTTTTCTTTTTGTTTTGTCACTGCCAGAGAGAGGAAAGTCGTAGATGCCACGTGCGGCGTCTTTTGGTGGTGGCGAGGGAGGAGAGAAAGTCTTTTATTTGGCGAAGTTAAACATTACCAACCTTTACTTTTATAAAGTTACTACCGTTTTTTATGTTAGGCTCTTCTTCTAAAAAGCCCAAGAGGGGTACTTTATTTTATATAAACTAAGTCAATAAAATAATAAAAGTAATTTGTATAAGTGCTCTTATTATTATTTTTTAAAAGATTATGCATAAAATAGTGACAACACCCATAAAATCTTCTCAAACACTTTTTAATTTCTTTTCCTCTCCAATTTCGCAACCTTCTTTGCCTGGTAATTTTTTTCCCCTATAAAGTACAATCATAAATATTTTCTTTATTGTTCATTGAGAGTATTTGATCGTTAGAAGCAACTACTCTCACTTCCGTGCTGGAGCGCAATCCAAAGAAATTAAAATATGACGAGGCCATTGTTAATAAGAAGGATGAAAGAAAGTCACTGTGTAAATTAGATTTGAGTACTGGTTATTATTTTGAAGTTAATATAGTTGAGTGTAGATTTCTTTTTCGTTTTTTTTGAATTTTTTAGCTTGAACTTGATTAGGTTTATTATTTTTTCAAAGGCTCCCTGTCCAGTTATAAAAGTTTTCCTTTCAAGCCATCTTTGAAGTCTTCTCAGACAACTGAAAGGTATTCTTGGCTTGTTGATATTAAAGATCGAAATCAAAAGAGACCCTTAGGTATTTTATAATTATTTATTTTTAATTAAATTTTTTTTTTTTAAAAAATACTCAATTTTGAGTTGTTCCTTTTTGTCTTCTAATAAAATATACAATTTTAAAATTTTTTTATTTGAAATCGTTAACCAACTTCCTCAAATTCATAAGTAACCTAAAAGTTTTAGAGGATAGTTATTATAAATAAAAATAATATATTTTGGGAATCTTAATTTTTTCTAATTAAATTCTTCGTTTATGTTAGAAATTTTTTTTACTTTTTTTTTTAACTGAGCATTATGGAAGTTAGTAATAAATTATAGAGTAAATTTTTAATTTGTCAATTCTTTCTACGCCCATTGCGAGGTATAAATCTTCCATTCGACACTTTTTTATTAAAAGAATACGATAACGCCGATTTAAGGGATTTTCCTTAGAGAAGAAAAAGTTTTAGTTATAGTTAATTAAATTAAATTTTATTAGGAATTAGCGAAAGTTTTTCTAATTTCTTTAACTTTTTATATAATTTAAAAATTGTTTTTTACGAATAAACTTATAATAAGGTGTTGTAATTTTTAATAGATGAAGGCTATGATCCCACCACGTTGTACATTCCCTCGCAAGCTTGGAGTAAATTTACAAGTTTTGAGCGACAGTATTGGGAGGTTGTTACAATTTATAAATAATTTAAAATTTTTTTTAATTAAAAATAAGTAAGTTAAAAAAATATTATAAAAATAATTATTAATACAGTTATAGTAAAAAAACTAATTTTATTTAGTTTTTTAATTAGATTATCAAGATTTAGTATTAGTCCAACTTTACCTTAATAAAAGAGTTAATCTTTGAATTATATACAAATTTAAAATAATATTAATTTTAAATTTTTTATGAGAACTTTTACAAAAAAAATATTAAGTTAAAAATTAAATTTCATGTAAATAAACTGACTACAAGCAGATATATTATATTTTATTTAAGTATTTTTTTTTAGATGTAAATCTTTTTGTGCGTGATTTGTTATAAAACCTTAATAAAGGGAATAAAAAATATTTTTATTTAAATTTGTATTGAATCAATAAAGCATTTTTTGAGAGAAAAGTAAACATTGTAATACAATAACGTTTATGAAAGTTATTGCATAATAGTAATAAGAATAAATCTGAGTTTTACTTAAATAAAAATAAACTAACAATTAACTGTAATAATAAATTATTACTACTAAAAAAAGTAATTGTATTTTTAAAATAAGCAAAGTAAGGTTTATTATAATATAAAAGTCTGTAGTCAGAAGATAAAATAATAAATTTATAACTTAAAAAAAAAAATTAAAAATATAATTTTGAATTATAAGTTAATTTTAATGAATTGTTTTGTGTAAAAAAGTCGTATATGAAATTTTATAAGTAAATAATAAGTAATAAATTATTTTTTTATATTAATTATAAATTAGATTAAAAAGGATAATTGGGATACAATAGTTTTCTTTAAAAAAGGTTTATTATAAAAATTATTATTATATTATTTTTATTATTTTTGTAGTGCGCTTTTCTTATCAATGTTATTATCCATTATCAAGTTTTGCTTATTATATATATTTTATTATAGTAAAAATATTTTTTTTTCCGTTTTTTAAATCTTATGTCAAACTCTATTATTATTATAAAACTTGTGGCATTAAGCATGTTATATATTAATTTTATAGAAAGTTTAATTAATAATCTTTATATATTTTTTTATTAGTATAATTATTCGCTGTACTTTTCTTACTATCGCAAAGTTTCATTCATAATTTTTGAATATTTTTTTGCTTATTTCATTATTTAGTATAATAACACTTTTATGATTATCATATTAAGAAAACTATACTCAACTTTTTATATATAGTATAGATTATTATTGTAATAATAAAAAGTAGTTATACTTAGTTATTATAATTTTTATAAAAACAGTAAAAAGTAAAGCTTTTTGCTTTTTTTTGAACAAGTTTTTGTTTGCTGCGAAAGTTGGAAAACCGTGAAAAAATTTTATAAGTTAATTAAGAAAGATTATTGGTTTATATAAAGGCCCAATAGTGAGTTAGTAGATATTTTATTAAAGCTTGCAGACTAAATAAATGCACTAAACTTTTTTTATCTAACAAAAATGAAGTTATTAGCGTTATTTTTTTAAATTCATAACAAACAAATTTTCTTAGAATATTCAAAAAGATTAATGAATATTTATATAAATGGATTACTATATATTATAATCTACTTTTTTTATAATGAAAGTATAAATGATAATGAACAATACATCAGGAAAAAACTACTAATTATGAATTTTGCGACATTATTAATATTTTAATACAATTTTTTTTTTTTAATAAAAGTAATAATAATGAATTTTTAATTACGAGTTGCATATGATATACATTTCAGAAAAGTTAAATAATTATGAATTTTATTACTTTAGTTAGTTTTTTATAATGCAAGTAATATTAATAATGAATTTTTATTAACGAGTTGCTTAGAAAAGTCTTTCAAAAAGTACTTATAATAATGGTAAATTTATTATTAAATTATTATTTCATTTATTTTTTAATGCTTTTTTATAAACGACTTGCAAGAAAATACATATGCTGGACTCTCATATAAAAAGTATATAAATAAAAATGAATTTTATTATGATATTTATAATGAATCTTTTATTTTTCAAAAGTAAAGATGTAAATATGGCATTTATTTTCATTACGTGAAAGTATAAGTAATGAATTTCATTACACAAAAGATATTATAAGTAACTTTTTGTTTATTAAGAGTAAAAATTATGTAAAAAAAGTCTAATAAAATAATGTGGTTCCTAGTTTTTATATAGGAAAAGTAAAACTTTAATGAATTTAATTATTGCTGGTTTGCTTATTAAATTAATCGAATATATTTATTGAAATTTATATCGATCATTTTAAAGAGAAAGTATAATTTTTTGAATTTGTTATTGGTTAGTTTCGTTAATATTAAACCTTTTTTATTCTGAAGTAAAAATTATTATAATAATTGGTTCCTGCTTGGCAGAACTTTATATATTTTATAAAAAAACTTTAAGAAGGTAATAAAAAATAATGGTTCCCAAGAGAAACAAAAAACGTCAACTTTTTGTTAGCAATAAAAACTGTGAAAAAAGGGGCTTTTTTAGAGGCTTATTTTTAAAAGCATGTCAACTTTTTTAATGAAAAGTTTTTTTATATTAAAAAAAGATCAGCCATAAGCAAGAACTAGAAAGTTTTTAAAATTTATTTAAATTATATAAAAAAGACTTTTTCTTCAATATTTTATTTCAATGTAGTATCACGCTTTTCTCTTTAAGCGCAATTAATATTTATTTGATATCCTTTTATATTGTACCATAAATCCTTTTATCGGAATTCACTATATTACTTGCACTATTATAACTTTTAGTATTCATTATTTTTAATGCTTCCAATCATTACGATTTTAGGAAAGTTTTATGAACTTTATGAAAAAGACGCAGAGATTGGACAGAAGGAGTTTGATTTAAAGTTGACTGAAAGAGTTAATATGAAAATGGTGGAGTTTATTATAATAATGATAACAATGTTAATAATACTAAAACAATATGTACTTCATAAAAAAGATTATATAAAATATGAATGTTTTAAAAGCATGAATTTTTTTAATTATCATTTTATTATTTTCATTATATTTATGGATCTTGAGTTATTTATTGATTTATTATTAAAGGTGGGCGTTCCTGAAAAAACTTTTGTCCCGTGGGCCTCAAAGTTTATTGGCTTGGGGTAACTGACTTTATATTTATATTGAACTAATTAACAATTTCCATTTTACTAAATAACCAATAATCTGTTTTTTTTCTGGTAGAACAAAATTTATTGGTGTTTTTGTTAATTTTTTAAAAAAATCAACTAATTAAAATGTCATATGTAGAAAACTAGCCAGTTGTATGTTTTTATTTTTTTGAACTTTGTTTACTGGTCTACATAATTGACAAATTGATGTTGAGTTTTAGTCTATTATAAGCAAAACAGAAGTTTTATTTTAAACAATTAATTAATAGCATATGCCGAATAACTATAAGACAACTTTTTGGTTTTGTTACCTGCAATTGGCTTAAATAAGAATAATGAACCACTAAAGAAATTTAATCAAAACAATTAGCCAATTACCCGTATTTTTTGTGGTTATGTATGGCTAGTGGCTATTATTTATTATTAGCTAACCGAAAACCTTTCTTATAACCAGTAGGCCAATCACTAGTTATTTTCTTTTCTATTTAATAAATTTTATATACTGATATCATGAAACTTCTAGCTTAATGTTATATCTAAAAATCCTCATTTTTAATTACTTTTTCTGTCGTTTTATATTTTTATATATATTTTGTATATATTTCTACTTACTTTATAAACTTTTTTATTTTTATGTATTACTTTTGTTATTTATTATGAAGTAGTTATATTTATTTTAACTTTTATTTCTTTTTTTAAGAATAAAACTTCCTGTATGAAAAAAATAGTAAAAATATAAAACTAAAGGTTAACAAAATTAGGGAGTATAATAAATAATAAATTTTTCAAAAGTAAAAAATATAATGGCAATAGATGGTAAAATAAAAAAAATAAATATAGTAAAATATACTGGTAATAAAAAAGTATTGAATATGAAAAATTCCTTTTATAAATTATTATATATAAAAAGCTACAAAGTAGCCAAAGTAGAACGAAATGGAAAGCGGTTTGCAGAAAAGTATGCGAGAGAAAGAACAAAATATTAAATCAAAAGAAAAAGTTTGTTGTTTTTTATTAAATTTTTTTTTTCATTATTTTTGTTGTAACCTTTATCGGCTTTTTATTGGCTTTACTATTTTGCTTCATTATTTTTGTGTAGACTGATTGTTATTATTTTTGTTGCAATTATACTAAATATATTATGTGTTTTTATTGGCTCGTTTACTTTATTAATATGTTTTTTTATTAAGAAAAGTATAAAAAGTCTATAAAAAATTTTTTTTTGTCTCAGAAGTAATTTTCATTACATTTGTTGCAGTTTTTTTATTATTCGTCTTTGCTTGCAAAGTAATTATTATTTTTGTTGCCAATCTTGTATCAATTTTTTTTTAATATTAATAGTTGGTGTTATAAAAGTTTTCTTTTTATAACAATTTTAATATTTTTTATATATAATTTTTTTTTGCTTCTTTTTTAAAGTTTGTTTATTATTTATCATTAAATATTTACTTTCTCTTCTTTTTATGTCTTCTTTTATGCATTTTTTACCCTCGAATTATATTTTTATTATTATTGTTTATTATTTTTTATATTAATAATTTTATGTACCAATAAATATTTTATTTTTTACATTTTTACAATTTTTTATATATATTTCTATAATATTATTAAGAAAACTATATTATAATTTATATAAACTTTAATAAGTATATATTATACAACATTTTATTTATTTATAATTTTCTGTTTACTTTTACTTTTTATATTTTTATTAATTTTTTTTATTTAGAATTATTAATATTTATTAATTATTTTTATTTTTTATTTGTAATAAATAATATAAAAGTTTTCTTATACACTTAATATATATTAGTAAGTTATATTTATTTTTGATATCATAGAATTATACCTTTTTACTTTTATATCAGTTATGTTATTTTTTTTATGAGGGAAACTTTTTTCTTTAGTTTTTTATATATGTTTATATTATTTTTTATTAAATAATTATAATATAATATTCTTGTAAAACTATATTTTTATTATTACTTTTCGATTAGGTCATTAACCGGGAACTGAAGTGTATTATAACAGCCGGCACGCTATTGGGCGATATGGTGGTCGACGAAATGTCTACTTACATTATGTCTATAAAGGTAATGCTATTAAACTATGAGATTACGTGATTTTTTTAAAATAGTTTCATTGAATGTTTAGTTGTATATTATTGGATACTTTTAACCAGTCATACATTGAATATGGAATAGTTTCATTAAAATTTTCTACTAATCATGTAATTGGTCACTTACACTTGCAATTTTTATATAACAATAATAATATTGATATTACGGATTATAATAATATGGGTCACTCGTCTGCCGTCTTCACTGTAGCATAGGTTGTTAAACCAATATAGGTCGAATACTTTTTTAATAAATCTAATCAGTAAAAAGGTAGTAAAGTTATTTACTGTAGTAAAGATAAGCCAATGAGAGCTGTTTACGTATTTGTATAAAAAAGAAATTCATTATTAAATAAAGTTAGTAGTTTGCTTTGAAAGAAAATTAAGGAATTTATCCAAAAAATAAGTTTAATGATATAAATATAATTGAAATGAATATAATTTTTATTGGCTAACTGTGTTGTACAATAAGTTTCTTTATCCAATTACTTTCAGCGATGCTTGCATTGGTGGACTAAGATCGATATAAGTTAATAAGGAAGTCCTTGGTTCGTCGGACTAAGCAAGCTTGCATGTGATTTAAAAATAAAACTTGGTAAAATTGTACCGTAAAAAAAAAATGGAAATGTAATAAAAATCACATATAAGTATTATTAGCTTTTTATTATTATAAAAAAGTTTTATTATATATAGCGAAAAATAACTTTTACTTTTTTGTGGCTTATTTATTGAAAAACTTTTAAGTATTTTTTATATTAGGAAGATAATATGAATTACGGCATCGTTTTTGCTGACTGCTCTACTGGAGAGTTTTTTATCACGAAATTTACGTACTTTTATTTAGGTGTATCCAATAATTAATTTGGTAAATATTATCGTTAAGTGAAGACTCAAATCGCACTTTTTTGAAGACCATTTTTATGCAAATAAAGCCACGTGAGTTATTACTTGAAAAAGTTAAGCTCGATGGACGTTATAATTGGCGAATTTTTAACGTTGAAATAAAATTTGTGCTGGAAAAAAAATGAAACTTTTTTAATTTTTAAATATTTATTAGTTTTTAATTATAATTTTATAATTATCAATTTTTTTATTTATATATATTACATACTTTTTTAAAATTATTGTTTCCTTTAGATATTTGAAATATACTATAAAATTTATTATTTATATGAATTCTGTGGAGTTTTTAGTTGTAAAAACTACCAACGTTAACACTTTTTATGTTTTAGGGCTGTTTTTCCAGCGAGACGCTAAAAACTATAAAGAATTACTTGAGCAATCCTGTCGTGAATAAGGTTCTCTTTATTTTACCGTCTATTGGTTAAATTTTATTTAAGTATTTTCTCTTACATTGTAATATCTTACTATAATAAAGGATTTATATTTATCTTTTATTGGTTAATAATTAAAGTTTGATGTTTAATTATCGACATATTTTTAGTCCTCCAATGGCACATTTCATTTCACTTTTTGTAGGTTTAAAAGATGATTTTATTGGTTAATTGTTATTTAGTTTTTATATAAATTCTATTGGGCAGTGTGAAACAATTTTTTGTAGAATTACGCTATTCAATCTATTATTGGTCCGTTTATACAATTGAACATTGAATAATTAATTTAATTTTAAATGTTTTGTTTTTTTAAGCTGACATTCTATTGGTTACTTCATTCATTATGTCTTATAAATGTAGATCTTCTCTTCTATAGGATGATATTTTATTTTAATTTTATAGTTACTTTCAAGGACAGAATTTTTAGGGCGGGACTCCGCATTAGATTTATTGAAATATAAAAATTATTTTGGTAATGGAATTTTTTTACAGTTAAAAAAATAAATGATAACACTTATTTTGAAAATATTATAATAATAGAAAGTATTAAATTAACAATATTATTACTAAAACAAATATTTTTTAACCTTCTAGAAATTTAAAACTCGCTATAAATATATAATTTTATTGATAAGAATTTTATAACCGACGCATATCCAATAATAAAATAATATATTAAAATATTTTTATTAATACTGAGAATATTAATAATAAGAAGTAAATAATCACCAAAAGCAATATAAATAAAGATTGTTTTATATTTTTTAATAGATTTTTATTAAAATAATTTGAAGGAAAACAATAATAGTAATAAATAATAATTATGAAAATTAATATTTTATTAAATATAAATAGTTAATGTTTTATAAGTATATTAAGTCTTTTCTTATAATATTCTAATTATTATTATTATAGGTTATATATTTCTTTTAGAAAGCTTATTAATTACTTTTAAACTTCATAAATATCATAAATTTTGGGTGATGTATTAATTAAAGTAAAATTGAGTTTTAAATAATTTTAATAAATTTATTGTGTATTATTTTTGTTGTATAAATAAATTTACTTTATATTATTATTTATTATATCACCTTTCCGTTGTATATAATGCATCTTTTATCGTTTTACTTCATAAAATTGAATTACAGTAATATATAATAAATTGATATTGTATTATTATTCATAACATGTTCATATAAAAATTTTTTTTTATTTATATAAATTTATTTTTCTTTCATTATTTTTGGACTTTACATTAATTTTTCGTTATTTTATTTTATTTTATAAAAAATTAATTGCAATGTTGATTACCTTTTTATTATTAAATTTATATAAATTTAAAATTTATATTATTTATAATATATATAATATTTTTCTATTGAAAATATACTTCTGCAATTAATTATTATTTAACATAAAATTTTATTATGTTAATTAAAAGTTTTTTTTTTATCTAACAGTTTTAAAAAAAAATAAAATGTTTTTTTATATTTTTTTACTCAAGCTTAATGAAATTTTCTCATTGTATTAAAATTTATGAAAATAAATATAAAAAGTTTAATATTTTTTTTTATACTTTTTATTTTTTTTTACTGAAATGCTATTAAATCATACATATAAGAAATATAATATTATAAAGAAAATTTTAAATTTTTTACTAAATATCAAAAAATTGTTAAATTTTTAAAATAATTTTAATCTTTTGCTTTTATTTCATATTATTTCTAATAAAATTTTAAAAATAAAAATTAAAAATATATTAAAAATAAGCAAATAATAAAATTTTTTAATAGAGATTTAAATAGTCATCATTAACAAACTTTTTTTTAAAGAAAAATATTTGTAATAGTAAGTAAATATCTAAATCAATATTTAATATTACAGTAATACTTTTATATGTCGTTCAAATGTGAAATATATAAATTTTTTATATTATATAGTAAATACCAAAATAATAACTGAAATTCAAAAAGAAAAAATAGAATACCAGTTAAAAAAATAAATAAAAGTATAATATATCAAAAGTTTATATAAAAATTAATATAATAGTTAATAAAAGATTAGTAATGAACTTTTTTTATATTTTTTTTTACTTTATTGATTTATTTATATGTTTTTTATTATACGATTTTATACTTTATTTATTATTATAATTAAAAAGTATTAATAATAATTTGTTTAAATTTATTATTTTTATATACCTTATAACTTTATAAAAAAAAATTTTATTTATATTTTCTATTATAGTTATATATATATATAATAAAATATTAACTATTTTATTTTTTTTTTTAGATAAGAAAAATAATTTTTATTGATCTTCGTTTAATAGTACTATTATTAATTTTATATACTTTGGTTTTTGTAATAATATTTTTTTTATTTTTTAAAAAATATATTTTTTAATTTTTTTCTTATAAATCATTCAAATATATATTATTTTTGATATGAAATTTTGTTATATATATTATACGTAACTACTTTCCTTTATATTAACTAAATAATTAATAAATCCATAACTAATAAAAAATATAGTGTAAATCGTAAAAAATATTTATTAAATAAATTATTATATTTATATTATATTATTTCTAAATTATTAATGATATTAATAGTAATAATCAGTTTAAAAATATCTAACAAAAAAACATTCCCAATATATAATATTTACTATATAAATTAGTTTATTTTTAATATATTTCTTATAATATTATGATATTTATAAACTATTCTACTTTTTTTATTACAAACTTACTTAGTTTAGGTTTTAATTATATTTGTTATAAATTATTATATAGTGTTATAGTTAAAATTTCTGGCTTTTTTATTATTTTTATATTATTTAAAAGTTTATATACTAATAATTGTTATATTATTATATGAATATATTATTTCTATTATTTGTAAAGTATTATTTAGAAATTATTATTATTAACGGTTTTATATAATATATATATATATTAAGCATAAAAATTTTTTATATACTTTTTTATTTATTAAAAAAAATTGAAATTCTTTTTACTAAAACTAAAAATTTAAAAAATATTTTAATAATTATTATTATTATGTAAAAAATATTTTATATACTTTTTTTAAGAAATTTAATATCATTTTTTGATTATTTAAATTTTTATTATTTTTGAGTTTATCTTAATTTCCTTTTATTATTTATATTACCATTTATGAATTTTATATATATTTATTATTTACATGTTCTTGTTAATATGTATATCTTTTTTGTTTATTATTTTAATTTTTTAAATAATAAGTGATATTAATGTAAAAAATTTTAGGTATTATATATTTTTGTTATTATAAAATATATAATATTATCTAATTTTTCCTTAATATTATTAATTTTCTCACTGGCGGTAATAATAATAATATATTATTTTTTTACTTTTACAATTATTATTTATTATTATAGAAAATAGCCTTGAAAAAGTTGAAGAATATTCTTTTCTGCCGAAAGTTTGCTTATTATATTCTATTTATATTTATATTTTTATCTACTATTCTATACTTTTCTTATTATATTATTTTTTGTTTTCAGCCCCTCGAAAAGTATATTAACGATGAGTTGGTGCTCTCTTCGTTGGGTGCTTTGCTTTACTATTTTGAAAAAGTAAAGAAAAATTTACTTATATTATCTTTTTTTTATTATAAATAAACTTATCCAAAAAAAAATTTATTCCTTAAAAAATTGGCAAATTTTTGTTAAAAGTGTTTTATATTTTTTCAATTATTATAATTCTTATTGAATTTTTTTATATTTTACTATTTTATAGAACTGTTTTATATTAATAACTTGTTTGTGTCAACATGTGTACCTATTTTCTAGAAAAAAGTATATATCACATATCCCATAATAATTATAATATTAATAGTAATATTAATAAATATAATTTCAATATTGATAATTTTAGAGGCTCTCAGCAGTTTCAATATTTCTTGTGTATTATTTATCTTATGAAAGTGTAAATATTATATTATAATTTTTTTTTCAATTTTTTTAAAATATTCTTTATTCTTTATATAAATTTTTATATTATTATGCTTATCAGCTTCGCATAGCCAGCGAACTTCTCCCCTCCGCCGTTTTCAAACACTATAATCCTTTGAGCCATGGAAAAACCATGTTGCTTGTGCGTTACATTTGGCCCAATGAAATCTAGTTAAGTCTCTATTATAAAGTCTTTATTGGTCCATTTTGTAGGACTCGCAGTGCTTGCATAATTTGGACATTTTGCATAACTCAGCGGATATGAGCAACTCTGGAACTTTGTTAGAGTTACTCAGTCATTGCCAGACTTCTTTTGGTTTATTATTATTGTTATTATTACTATTATTACGTTGCATTATATAATAATCGCTTTATATATGTAAAAACGTTATAATACATCTATAAGTATAATATTTTTCAGGTTATACTAAACTTTCCGTACCTATAGATTACTTATTCGTCATGTGTTTGGTTCTATTAGGAAAGCGGTTATTTAAAAAATGGCTGACTCACCCGCTTTTGAGTATTGAAGCAATGAATGACCGATACGATGCTGTTGAAGATTTTCAGCGAGGCTTGCTTGATAGTTGTAATAATAAATATAAAATAAATATTAATATACTAAATAAAAATAAATATGATTCAATAATAAAATATATAATCTTTAACAATATTTTTCTTTCCATATATAAGAATAATAAATTTTTATTAATATAAAAAGTAAGGTTTCTCAACTATGCGAACCATATTTATATAAAAAATATTTATAAATAACTACAAAGAAATAAATTCTCTTTTTTTAATCTTTTTATTATTGGAGTGAAATCAAACTGAAGTAAAGATTAATAGTTTTAGTAAAAAGTAGTTTTAAAATGTATATATTCTTTATTATTACTAAATAATAATAAATTTCTTATAAATATAATTAATAAACATAAGAATTTATTAAACATTATAATTTTATGTTCATAAAAAGTTACTGAAATTTTATAATAGTACTAATAATAATTTTTTTTAGGCTTAAAACTGGAAGAAGTTTGCGATTTTGAACGTTTATTTTCGAAAATGCGGAACTTTTCGTGCAAATTGAGCGACTTTTTTATGCTAATGCATTCCTTGCGTTTAGTAGTGGTAAATATTTTTTAATATTATTTTTGTTGGTTCATAATAATTTATGGTAATGTGAATAAATAGCTTAATATTGCTTTTTATTGGTGGTATTATAGTTGCAGCGGAATGGTGGAAAATTCATTTTATTTTTTATAAAACCTTGGGCAAATATTATTTTATTAATGTAGTTTTTGTTATTTCATTAATATTCATGTTACCATAGATAAATATATTTTTTTAAAAAAATGGCTGTTTGCACATACCTCCTTCTATTGGTCGTATTTTTTATCTTTTTAGTTGTGGTAAAAAATAATTTTATTATATATGTATTTATGTAATTAACAATTATCTATTCTTGGTCTATTGTTGTGTTAGTATCAACAAATATTATTTTTTGCTTTACTCGATCGTCTTCTTTCCTAATTTGTAGTGCAGAACAATATTATATCTAATAATATTATATAATTTCTTTTAAGCAATATTTGTTGGCGCCTTGAAAATTATGTAATTACAAATATATAATGAATTTTTTTGTTAATCGTTTCTGGTTTTTTCGTAGTATATCCCTGTAGTTGATAATATTTTTCAACTGTATTATTTTTGGTGAATAACATTTTATTTATTAATACTGAATTACACATCACACGTGAATTTTATACAACTTTTACTGATTTTTTATATAAATAGTTATTTTGCTGTAATATTTTGTTTTTATTTTTCTAGTTTATTGGTTGTTAAACTTGAACTTAATTTAAAAAGTTTAAATAAATTTTATCGGTCGTTTTTTTGTTGGGTGTGTACACTAAACATGTGCATTTCACCACACTTCATTGGCCGATTTTTTTGTTAGATAAATAGCAGTTAAATAAAAGTTAATTTTCTCGTTAAGCTATTGGTTGTCTTTGAAGTTTATTATTTATAGTAATATACTTTTAACTTTTACTGTAAGAAAAAGTTTTATTTTGACATTTAACAT
This sequence comes from Zophobas morio, assembly GCF_036711695.1. Classification (NCBI taxonomy): domain Eukaryota; kingdom Metazoa; phylum Arthropoda; class Insecta; order Coleoptera; family Tenebrionidae; genus Zophobas; species Zophobas morio. The sequence goes on along the minus strand of NW_026972759.1, from coordinate 133,832 downwards.
TTTTTTTAACTAAAGAAATATTATATTTTTATCAAATATCTTTTTATTAGTTTATTAACTTATTATGATAACTTCATTATATTAGTATATTGTTGGTTTTTATTTTTTATATCCTACTTATTTATATCTTTTGTAATTGATATTCACTGAATATACTTGAAACTTAGAAAGAAGTTGAGTCTGTTCAGACAATCGTTACTCAGTTAAAGTCTAAACTTCTTCGGCAAGTTTGTGGAATTCATTGCGATGATAATTGTAATATTTTATTATTATAAAGTCTAGTAAAAAAATAAAGGAAACATGATAACTATTATTCTACCACGTGGTTGGAACTTACTATTTTAGCCTTACTTAGCGAATAAGCCACCAATTATATTATTTTATTAATAAAGAGACCAATAACAATTTATAAGTTATTTATTAATTTTCTTTATACTTAATGAAGCAGAAGGCCTTTTCCCCAACATTGCTTCTCTCGTTGAGTACTTTTCTTCTACGTACATTGAAGAGGCTTCTGTCCGAGAAGAGAAGTTCGTCCCCTCGAAAGGCTTCGGTATTTATTTTTTATATAATAATAATGAATAATTATAGTTACAGTTATAATGAATAATACTTTAAAATGTGTCCATATTAAGTAACTTTCTTATACAAACTTTATAGTAATTATTAGTGGAGTTCATAATAAAAAACCATTTGGGATTTTCAGAATCTCTTTTACAGGAAGTTGGACTGCTTAAGATTGGCATGTTCAATAATTATAATGACATAACTCTTCCAATCCCCTTTTGTGTACTCCACTTCGCAAATTTTCACGTGTTCTCTAGTCTCGTGACGCTCAATCATTGAAATTTATGTTCTACAAAACAGAAATTGGCTATTTAGACTTTTTTAAAACAACCAATTACTGTTACTATAGAATGATAAGCAAATTGCAACTAAAATTATAATAAGGTGACGATTTATCAATGAAAGTTACAATAATTGACCATTTAGAAAACTAAGTGAGAAACATGTGTTCGATATAATTTGGTTATACTATTTTGCCCTCGGCAGCGTTGGTTTGTTAGTACTACAGTTTTTAGGAGCCTTATACTTTCTTACTTATTATATTTTTATAGACATAAAAAAAATATTATTTTATAGTAACTAGAACTTTTTAGTTAATAAATAAATAACTGTAAGTAGTTTAATTAAAAGAAAGCTTAATATAAAAACAAATGTACATTTATTACCGCAATATAAATAAAAATAGTTTATACGACTATTATCGGAAAATTATACAAATCTTCATAGAAGAAAACATTTTTGAAAGTGAGCTAAACTAATTTTATAAGCATTATAAATATATAAGTATTTACTATACTTTTTAAGGAATATAGTTAAGAAAGTAAACAACTCCTTGCATTGGAGCTTAGTTATAGGCTTATAAATTCACCAGCCATACAAGCGGGCGTTAGTGATTGGATCAATTTCGTAGTGTTACTACACTAACAAAAATACATTTTTGCTGGTTTGTATTGTAAATAGTTCAACAGTACTGGAGTCTTCAAATTTATATTTAGTAAAAAAACTTATTCATATAATTATATTTGTAATAAAGACAGCAATTACGATACAATAAAAGAAGATCTTTTACTATTTGAAGAAAAGTTTTATGTTGAACTTGAAGAGGTTAAGAAGTTATTAAAGTAAATTTTTTTGTTCTGTACAATATAATATAGACTTTTTCTTTCTTATAAAAAGACGCACATTGTAAAATAAATATAATAAATTTTACTGGTTTATATATTTATTATTTATATAAGAGCATTGCATTTTAGAATTCGCAATTGCGCACTTATCAGCATGTAATAGTATTATATGCATTTATAATAATGCACAACACTAATAAATTATTTATATATTATAAAATAATGAACAGTAATAAAATTTAGTAGTTTATATATAATAATAAAGTTTTGCTAATAATAATAAAGCTCTTTGATTATAACTAAATGTACTCTACTGGTTTTTATATGTATAATAAAAGCTTTACTTAATATACGTAGCAAAAGCATGTACTTGTATACAATAATATTTATATAAAAGTTGTACTACCTTAGCGGTTTATAATATATTTATAGGGGCTTTCTTTTAACCACTCGTGCAGTGCACGTGACTAATTAACATTAAAAAAAACACCTTTATAGTAAATAGCTAGCAGTTCTATATATACTTATAAGAACTATACATGCAGGGAGCCCACCATCACGTTTCGAGCGCTCGGCAAGGAACCCTTCCAGTTGGAAGTAAAGTCTACAGTAAAAGTTCCGAAGGGTTTCATATTAAAATCAGAAACCAAAGTTCTATATATATACTTCTATAATCAATAATATTGTTAAATGATAATTTTCATTATGATTATCATAATAAATGTTGCATAAAATTCCTTATTATATTTTCATTTTATATTTATATATCAGTTTATTAATTTTTTGTATAGAAATTTCGCCGTTACTGGTCACCAAAAATACAAAAGCTTATTACTCCCTATTTAGAACTCAACGAGACTTTTGAGCGTTCTTCTATAAATGTTTGTTATTACTATTATAAATATTATTACTTATTTATTTTAGTTGAACTTAAATCTGATAGGCTTATGAGAATGTAGTACGAAAATTTAATGAGCACGATAAGCTTTGGAAAGAGTTTCTTGTGTGCGTTTCGGAATTCGACTGCCTACAAAGTTTGTATAGAGCAACTCTGAGCTTCGAAGGTAAGTAATTTATAAAAACTGATTGGCGCTTTTAGTGCCCATTGACATGTTGTGGTACATATTTTTTACCTTTAAATCGTTAATATGACAATTTTATTATTTTGTAGGAGTTTTTTTTATATTACTTCGTTTTATTTTATTGGTTGCTTTATTTTACGTGCGCATAATTTTAATAATTATTTATGATACATACATATAGCCTCGTGCTTAGCATAATATATTAATAAATTAGAGCCCACGTGTCGTCCTCAACCTTTTTATCGCGCTGAACCGCTTTTATCATTAAAAAATATGCGCCACCCATGCCTCTGGTAAGCCGTTATTTTATTGGTGGATCTCATTTTTTTTAGGGGTAAAAGTTTTAATATAAAGAATTTGCTGAACTTTATCTTTTTATTGTTCAGTAAAAATATTGATTATATCCCCAACAATGCCGTTTTTGGAGAGGAACAGCATCCTAATGCAATGATCCTTACGGGTCCCAACATGGGAGGAAAGAGCACTTTCCTTCGGCAGGTCGTGCCTTGGTGTTTTTTTAGCTGAGATTCGTCAATTATTTACATTTATTTCCGCTGATCACGACTTCTTGCATTAGACTTGTCTTGCTGTTATCCTAGCTCAGATTGGTTGTTTTGTTCCTGCGGAATCATTTCGGTCTAAATATTTATGTAGATTCGTTTCTTTATACTTTTATATATAATATGTACCGGTCATTATTATTATGACAACTTTTTAGCTTTACACCAGTCGATAGAATATTTACGAGACTTGGCGCTAACGATAATATTATTGCTGGACGTTCTACTTTTATGGTTGAGCTTGAGGAAACCGGTTGATTATTATTATTACTATTATTATAATTATAACTATTATTATTATTATTATTATTGACAGCTAATATTTTAAACAATGCTTCCAAACGATCATTGATAATACTAGACGAACTTGGAAGGGGCACGAGCACTCACGACGGGTTGCTTTTAATAATAATTACGAATAATACTTTTCTATTTTTATTGAAAGTACATTTCTATTATACTTATTTAAGCTGCTCACTATTATTATAGTTATGCACTTGCCTATTCGGTTATGGAGTATCTTGCCGCACGCGTCCGGTGCATTACTTTATTTTCCACTCATTATCACCTTTTATGCGAGGAGTTTACTGAAAATAAAAATGTCATGCTCAACCACATGGCCTGCTCAGTTGATCCAGTGAAGTATTATTTTTATTTTAATGAATATTACGTAAAACAGAAAGAATGCTTCTAAAGTTTTATATATAAATAGTATAAATGATAATATTTTTAGCATTTTTTTTAACGTATCAATATTTTTAGTGTTATTATTATTTCATATATTTGTTTATTACTAAAATCTTCCAGATAAAAGTTTTTATTTATTATTAATTACATATACGTAAACAATAGTGGTCTTTTTTTCTGTTAAGTTTATTTTAATTGGAAAGTTTATATATACTTTAATAAGTTTAATTACTTCTTAATTGAGTATATGATGTTTCTTATTTTTTTTTTGTATATTATTCACATTATTATTGTTAAAATAAAGTTAATTATAATATTTATTATTTTATAAAAAGCAAACTTTATACGTAACAACTTGATTATATATTATCACATATTGATATATTAAAAATACTTATTCATAACTATATATTTTTTATTTAGTGAACATTATGCGAAGTATTTATTATATATATCACTATTATATGCACAAATTTTGTATAAATCTCGTTAAAATATTTTACAATTATTTATTTTTTACTTGCAAATTTGGGTGTCATTTTATTTTTATAAAAACAATTCTGTTATCTTTAAAAACTTATATTCATTATTATAATTGTAAATATATTTTCGCTCTAATAAGATTTTTATTATAAATTTTAATGAAAAATAGAAATGAAGTTACTTTTCTTTATAAACTTGAAAAAGGTTTCTATTTTGCAATTTTTATAACGAAGAACAGTGAATTTAATGAATTTATTTTATAAACTGAAGGCGAGTGCCCCAACAGTTACGGGCTCAACGTGGCTAAAATGGCGGGAATTCCTTTTGCAGTTGTTCAAAAGTTTTATTATTTCCATTTTCACTGATGAATTATTATTAATAACTTTTTTCATTAGCGCTCAAAAAAAAGCAGCTGAGCTCGAGAAAAAGTTGCTTACCAATAAATATCCAAGGTATTCTAAATATTATAGAAAATTAGTGATAGTTTATGTTAAAAAATTTCTTATAACTTTTATGTATTACAATTTTTTTATTGAAAAAAAAAAAACATTATTTTATATATAAAGGTTATTTGTTTTATTATCTGTAAATTCCTTCATTAATTATAATATAGATATATATATTTTTTTATTATAAAGTTATAAATTATACACAAATAAAATTATGTATTACGCACAAAATATTCTCCTATTTTTATGATTTTTTTTATTTTATTTATTCTTCTATCAGAATTATTATTTCTCCTTTTTTTTTATTATTTTTGTTATATAATAAATAAACTTTATTTCCTATATTTTTATAATATACCCTAATTACAATATAATAAGTATAACTAAAGCATAATACGTTTCAGTAAATTTTTAGAAATTTTGGTCAATTTTCATTTTAGTGATTTTTATCTTTGCAACGTTTCTCCTAACATCCATTTTTGCACTGCTTTAAATGTTTTTCTCTATTTTTTAAAACTTTATGAAAGAATTATTCTTATAAATAATAAAAATATAATTTCTATTACTTTCACTAGTTTTTGTTATTTTTATGTACAATAGAAGCGGCTTGTTTAAAGCGTTCCTTCGCGGCATTGAAGAAAAAAATATAGAAGTAGTCAATGAGTTTTTTAACAAGTTGATTGCTTTGGCTTATTAATAAAATTACTATACCAAAGCATCTAGAAGGAAAAAAAAAATAAAAAAGCGAGTACAAACAGCTACATTCGTTGCTATATAAAACTTATAATTATTATAAAATCTACTAGTATAAAGATCTATATAAGAGCTTTTAAGTATAAATATCTTAGTATTACTAAAAAACGTACACCCGTATAACCAAATAAAGATACTGGATGTTAGAAAAAAGCGACACTTTTTCTGTGAAGATCTACAGTGCAGCTCGCTATCGGCCCTCCTTGCCTAAATCTTTACACAACGATATTACATTCTACCAGTAGGGAGGCGTGTATGCTACTAATTACTAAGAAGCTGTGCCAGATTCCTCTTAGTGTATGTATGCGTTTTTTATATAAAAATAGTATAATGTACAATAAATAAATAATAATTAATAGAGTTTTTTGGTTGTTATATACTTGCAAACCCTATTCAGAGAAGTTGTACTTCACTACTTTTCGATAGAAAGCGCTTTCTTTTTGTTGGACTAAACTCTAACAAATCATGTGCACCTACTGCGTAGTATATATACCACCTGTCTACCCACGAGCTTTATATTATGTGCCCATCTAATTGACACAGACACCTAGATGAGCACCTTTTTATTGTGGGTCCCACATTTTCAAACATTTTTTATTTTTTCCCTGAAGGTATAAATGCCGTTTTTAACGGGAACCGTAAATCAATTGCTCGTTCTCAAAACTCTACTGCACATGTCTGAGTTGGGCAACGCATACTCGTTACGCTGCTAAAATCACATTTTTAAACAATTCGAGGAGCTAACTTTTTCAAATTCTATTAATAAATCATTTTTTCCTCCAATAAAAATACCGTATTTGTGTAAAAGAGAATCACCGTATACAAAAATTACTTCATATGACATGGCATATATTTTTATTAAGACTTTATTAGTTCTATTCTTCAATAATATTGAAAAAATCCCACTCATACTCAAATATGTTGCTCAGCGGGCGCTTTTATTAGCGCCAGCCTTGATAAAGGGCGGCCCTTGAATATTATTTTTGTTATATAAATTTTTTTATAATTTATTAGTTATATTTACTTTAATAATTAAATTATCTTTATGTCAAAAGACGCTTTTATACTCCTAAATAAAATATTAGTAAAAAATTAACTTTTATTCTTAGTAACAAAAGTTATAGTTTTCCTATAAGCCCAGACACCAGCGTCTTCATAGCTTCCGCGCGGGCAACGCCCGTTGCTAAAACTTCTTCATGGCTGACGTGCGAATCAGAGTGCTTTTCAAAAGTAACCTGCAGCGTTAATATAATGAACAATCAAAAAAAAAAAAGTATATATATAACTCAACCATGTTAGTAACGAGAGACAAGCCAATAACTTTAATGCCGCAATGATGAGCCACAATGCACTCCGGTACGGTGCTCATCCCTACAGCGTCCCCGCCCAGCTTACGTAGCAGATGGCACTGCAGATCATTATACAAAAAAATATTACTGTTATAATAAAATAAAACAGTTTCAATAAATATAATTATAGACTTCATAAATTTATTAAATAAGTCAAACTTCATAATACAATTAAATATAAAGTAAAATAAATTGGTTATAGTTTTGAACAAAATTTATAAAAATAATAAATTAAAAAGTAATAAAACTTAATAAGTTTACTAAAAATTAAAATGATATAATAATTAACCGAAACGATATTTAATTTGTTCTTATTTATATTATATAACTATTAAAATCAGAATAGTTTATAATAAAGTAATTATAAAAAACTACCAAAAAAGTTTTAATATATTTATCAATAGAATTAAAAAAATAAATATAAAATAAGAAATTCAAGAAAATAAATATAAAAATAAAAAAAGTTACCACATTTAAAATTATAATATTTATAATATATAATGAAAGTTTGTATATTTTGGTAATTAGATAAAAATTTATTAAGTAAAACTTTATATATAATTAAGCAAAAGAATATTATAAAAAAGTTTATTAATAAAAAGTAAAACAACGAAATTTAGCAAAACATTCAAAAAAAGAGATCAATAATATTCAGTAAATTTTTTAAATGAGTTCATAGCACACTAAAAGTGAAAAACTTTTTAAAATAAAAAATATAAAAACTAGTATTTTTAATATTTATAAATAATTCGCCACTAAATGGAAAAAAAAAGTTAACTATTTTACTTTAATGAAAATAAGCAAAATAAAAAATATTAAAAAAATTTTTTAAGATTTTTATGGTTATTAAGAAAACTTTTTAAATAAATAAAGCAAAAAATATTATAAACCTCTGCAGGGGTTTCATAAGATGGTCCGCTCACAAAACAATAGGTACCCTCCTGAATGCCCTGAAAATAATATTTTTTGTATATATAAATATATTAAATCTATATGTAATTTTTGTTAAATAATTTTATTTTTTTATTTATATTATTATTTACAATATTAAAAACCATAAAGAAAATAGTAAATTGTAAATTTTTTAGTTAAATTATAAAAAAGTTTAAGTTTTGTTCAATAATTTCTTTAATAAAAAATTAATTATATAAAAAAGTAAAGAAGTTTATTATAATATATATATAATTAACTGTAATTAAAGTACATAACATTAAATTATAAATAAAAAATTGTTAGTAAAGTTTATAAATAATTTTATTATATAATAGAGATAAAGGAGGCTTAAAACTTTTATAAAAAAGCAAAAAAGTCTAATAAAATTTATTTTATTTAACAGTTAATATTTATAAAAATTTAATAGACTATTCGTTTCAATATTTACTTACTATATTTAAATTTACAATAATTACTATTTATTACGAATGTTGAATGTATAGAAAAACAAAAAAGGCATTAAGTTTTTATTAATGTTATTTATCTCTAAAGAAAAAGTAACTGAGCAAAACTTTTTAAACTTATATTACTATTACAATAATATTGTTAAATTACTAGAAATATAGAAAAGCTCAAATAATATATATATATATGTATATGTAAAAGAAAACAAAAAAAAATGATGGAAGAAAAAACCTCGACTCCCTCTTCCTTAGCAACTTCTCTAACTAAAACGTGAAGTAACGGATCATACAAATCAGAAACCGAAGGAAAACGAACTCCGAATCTTTAAAAATATATAAAATGTATACTAAAAAACTATTTATCCTTAAAATATCTAATAAATATAAGTTTCTTTAAAATATAAAAAAAAATTGAAATATAAATATATTTAAAAAAGTTGCATATAAATATATAATGTATAGATATAATTAAAAAAAAAAAAAGTAGACTATTTAATTAATAAAATAATAATAAGGATAACAATATAATAAAAGTAGGAGTAAAATATATATATATATAGTAATAACAATAATAATAATAATAACGATCAACCTTTCATCGTTGGGACCTCTGAGAGGGTTAAACCCAGCGAGACCAGGAAAATTTATGTGATCGTTAATAATCATGATATCACCTCCTTTAAAGTTTGGATTCAAACCTTTTAAAATATTAATTTTTATCATAAAAAGTTAAATCAGAAAAAATATATTATTATACTATACAAACGAAGGGGAAATGCAAAATTTAAAGTATAAAAGTTCTACTTAAATTAAAGTACATACCGAAGCTCAATTCAAAAAACATCATTTATATTTATATAAAAATAATTGAAATTAGTAACTTTAGTATGTCACATATAAAATAAATACAGAACATACATATAAAAAATATTATTTGGTATTTAGAAAGTTGCGAACCACTTTGTTACAAACTATATTACCTAACAACTCATCATGTGCTATCCACACGATGTTCCCAATGTTTTATTTCTGGTTCCGAATTAACACATGGATGACAGTAATCTCGTGCTAGTTAGTGACTACCAGGTAATTTACTCAAACATATTTCTTTACTTTAATAACTTTATGTTAGACTACTGTTATTAATAAAAATTTTTTATTAGCGATAATATATATAATTTTCTAAACACACATAGTAAGTCTTCTAACGGTAATAATATTAAATTTACAACCTCCTGAAGCATTAGTTATAATCACCGTCTTCACGCCCAAAGCCTTCATCACGCGGATCCCAATAGTCGCCTAAACGTAAAAATAGTAGTTACTATGAATATTAAACAATAAAAAGTTATAATAACAATAACTAAACTATATTTATTAGAAAATGAATAAAACATAAATAAAAACAAATAGTTATAAAAATTATAAAGGTTATATTAGAAAACATTATATATAACACATAAATATTAATAGCATAACAAAGTTAATATGTGTCAACAAAGTTTTTACTCACCAACCCGGTATTAATATAAAAAAAACATTAATAAAAATTTAAATTTTTTAAAAAATAAATAATTTTAAGTATTATTATAAATAACAAAAATATGAAAAGTAAAAAATATAACTAAACTTAATTTTATTTATATAATAATTATATATAATTATACTAAAACAAAAATAAAAGATAGACAAAAAAAATGCAATAATATATAAGCAATAAAAAACTCCACAAAACATATGATAATAATAATTAAATAACTATATTCACATACGAAGTAAAACAGAATAAGCATTCTACTTTTATTATAAAAAAAAAAACTATAAAAAATAATAATAAAAATTACATTAGCCATGCTATGCCCCTCATAAAAATGGAAGCGTCCTTGCATGCATACAACTACTTTGCCTCGAATTTTGCCGAATACAAACTGAGACTTGTGCCCTTCGACTATTTTACAATCAAGAAAATATATTATATTTTATAAAAGTATTAAAAATGAAAAAAGATAAGAAAAGAAAAAAGTAAAGTTATACATTAAAAATTAAAAAAAGCGAATTATTTTAATGTTTTTTAGTAAAAAAATTCGGACTGTAATAAAAAATAAAAATAAAAACATAGGGATATATAACATATATAGAATATAAATAATAGCTTATTTAAAATAATAAAATATGCTTAAAGCTAGTAAACTTGTAGATAAAGGAAACTCTGGTATGCTTGAGTAGGGAAGCACCAAAGGAACTTCAATTTCATCGGCAAGAGCAGATAATCCAGAGCCACATACAATCCCTTACAAAAAACATTAAAAATAATGTGCAACTACACAAACTCCTTTACAGTACCAATCTCACAAGAAACAGAAACCCTGGATGTTATAAAATCTTTAATATTCTGAACCTTCTCATAGGAGACAAGCGTCTCAGGATCTAAAAAAAGTTTAAAATAAATACAACTAGAACCGTATATATGTAAAAAAATTGACTATAAAAATTTATAGGAATAAAAGGGCAACAGATCGTTACAAAAAGCAGATAATATAATAGTATTTAATAATAAAGTATAATTATTTATTAGATGATAAATAACGGGGAGAATGAAAGGTTAAAGCAAGAAAAAAATAAAATAAAAGAACTAAGCAGTAATTGTATTTAAAAATATTATATATTATTTATAACAATAAAGTTGACAAGGCTTCGCAGATTAATAGCTAAAAACTTAAGACTTTTTTAAATAGTTGAGAAGCAGTATATAAACTTAAGTAAAATAATACACTAGCAATATATAGATATATTTTTCTCTTTAAACTCATACAATAATTATATTTGCTTAGGTATTAATAAATTTAAAAAAATTGAAATATATAAAAGTTAATGAGTACTTTCATATATATTTAAATTTATAATAAAACAATGGTTTCTAAAAGATATCTCTTATAATATAATATTTTACAAGGAACAGCACAAACAGGTAAACAAATATTCTCCAAAACTTAAAAAGAACAACTACGGTGACCGCCGGCACTCTCTACCCCGACGGAAAGCATGGCGCCAAAAACTTGCATTACCACGACACAGCCTGCCCAAAAGTTAAATACAAAATGTAAAACATATGATTCGTTTATATTACTAACATATATTAAGAAAATAACCAGCGTTCAAGATTCAATTTTGAAAAGCTAATATAAATAAACTTTAATTTTTTTTACTTGAATTATATAGATATGAATATGGTTTTACCTAAAAATTATACGTTTATCGTTCTACAGTATTAAAATGTAAAAACATTGAGATCTCACTTTAGCTGTTTACACGTGTGTTTGTTTAATAAGGTTTTAGTGCAAAAGCATCAAATTAGACCCCCTTCCCTTGCAATCTAAATATTAATACTTGCTTTAGCCATATAAAAACACTAATTAATGGGTGACCGAAAATATTTGACTCACAGAAAGATGTTTGTGTAGCGGTAGCCAAAGCTGCAGTAAATACTTTAGAGAGCAAAATGGGATGTACTACCATTTGTTATGTAAATGTCCATTTTGTGGCCATTAAAACTAAAGATCATTTTAGAAGGCTTAATGCCTTGATTATTAGGTACAATTTGTTTTAAAGATACCTCGGTAGCCAATCTTGGTGGCTTAAAACTCTATTAAATTGCTATGCATTTTTTAGATTAGAAGACTGTGAAAGGTATTTAATTAATGCCATTTGATCTAAAAAATGTATGATTAATGCACTAGCGGCCATATATATGTATACAAAAACTTAATAAAAGATTCATGGCCACCACACCATACTAATTAGGCAAGCAATTGGTTATGAACTCGTTGGCACACCCTAGATTTTTTAGATGAGGAATATGGCTTATTATAGTTTATTTTATTAACCTATTAATATATATTAATATATAGATATTTCTAATAATATAATGGTATTAAAACTTAACTATCTTATCACACTTAATATTGTTATTACTTCTTTATTAATCTATACTATTTAGCTAAAGCCCGTCCGTTCTTCTCGTAATGCAATGAATCGTTAGGGAACTTGCGACTTCCGCCCCCTATATTAGTAGAGAGGAAGTAGAGTAAGCAGTAACCGATCATAAATCATGCCTGTAGCAAGCCAGTGCTTTAGATAAATAAATAAATAAAAAAGATTCATGGGGTTTTCCCCCCCTTTTTCGCGCTTCTCTGCCTTGTAGTTGTTCAGTTTAGTCTGCAGGGCTTAGCTATTGGTTAAAGCTCAAACCAAAACCAAATAAGCAAAAATAAACTCAATTAGTGATCGAAAGGGTTACTAATAACACGAAGCATTATTTATCAAACAGTTTTAGTATTATCACTTGTCATACTCTCGTCCTTCTTCTTTAATGACAGCTTTGACGAGCTTATGCTCAGGCTACATCTTCATGTGCCATATACTTCCTTTGAGTCGTGATCTCGCTAGGAAATTTTAGAATTTCAGAGGCTACTACTACCTCTAAACTTAATTTGAATCCAGAACGATTTCACTTTAATAATACGTTTTGCTTGAAGAAGACCCGTATACCATATAAGATAGAGCACTTAGGAACTTAGTAAGCTTCATTCTTTCGCTGATTTTTTGCACCCTTGCCTTGACATTCAATCCTAGAGCTTAAGGTATTAATGTTCTCCATGAATGACCTAATTTCTTCGTGTTCACAAACTCCTCTTCCAAAGTCAAAAACACATGCCTTCCGTGAAAACATTAAACTTTTTGTACAAGGCATTTTATAATTGGAATGGCTTCAAAAGGCTACCTAACTTGTCCTAACCGCAAACCTCTCGAAAGATATTCATTAAACTCGTGTCAATTCTAGGAAATAATAGCATGCCATGCCAGTCCGAGTTTTCTCTATCGCAACACTTAGTATTAGTAATTGCTTCAATAGCATCTATACTGATCAGCTAGGATTCTAAGTAATTAACCTGTTAAAAATAAAGGGTGGAATATATAAAAGAATAAGAAGAAGTGTACACACGAACACCAACCAGATAAAAATCAAGAAAGCCCAAAATAAAACTAAAGAAAAAGAATATTTTATTTAAAATCAGTATTCGCTTTATATATACATTTGATATGAGTATCCACCACTGTTAAGCTTCTTTTACATCATTAATAAACACAGAAATGTCCACATTCAAAATACGCGTTTACATTAAACTTGTCCAAATCTATTTTCAAAGGTAATATGTGATCTCTACGGTAGTCGCACCTTTTATTAAACATTAGTGTACTCGCAGTAGGTCTCTCCGACCCCTTGAGTTTACAAATTTTTACTTTTATATTAAACAAAAAATACCGTAAATTTTTTATCACGTTTATTGAGATATTAGGATACGGGCCACACTAAACTTTAACTTCTATCATATTGGAAAATTTAAAAAACAAAATAATTTCCAGATCTGTGGGGCCCCTTGCGATTACTGTAAGGTTTTGGCCTACTCTCTCACGTGATAATGAATAGCCTCTCGACGGGGAAAGATTTTTGTATTACTAAAACTTAATTTTTTTGGGAAGTGGTATCCAATATTGGACACTTGTAACGGGCTATAACATACAGATACAGAAGTCTTTATAATATGCGGAAAAGTAGAGGTTATGAATTTTTTTATTTAATTCATTATAGCCCATTTGTTAACCTTATCAATATGTTATTAGTACTTGAATAAATTACGTTCAAGATGATATTATATGCAACTAATCAAACTAGATAATAATATCCTTATAAATTTTACCATATTTCAATAAAAACACGAAACAGACATTATTACTATACAATTTGGATTAAACATGTTAAATACTTCCTCTCTCGGTTAGTAGTTTGCATACTCTACCTTGCAAAAAGCCACAAAAGCAAAATATAACAAGAAGAAATACTAAATATCACAGTATATAAAAAAATTTAAAAACAGTTCAAAACACAAAATCCTTAAATTTTCATAGGGAAAATAATCCGTGAAGACCCAAACGAATACCTGAGAAACAGCCAATGAAAATACAAGAAAAAGAAATTAATTTTTTCTATCACATACATACAAAATAATTCAAACCATTTTATTAATTAGATAAAAACTAAATAAAAACTAACCTGGGGTAATTAAACTTATTTACAAATATGGAAGCATTTTCGACCTTTTGTAAAGGTATAAATGGAGACCAAAAGCTGATCAATAAAGCATTCCTTCCTTACTCTCGTTTATCTCTTTGACTTGTCTATATATTTATTTTATACGCTACATTATTTTACTTAATTATACACGTTATAATACATATATTTAATTTACTCTTAAATAAAATTTATTTTTTAATATTCTAAAGTATACTGATAAAATGTACTCATTTTTTTGCTGTCGTTACTGGTTGGTATATATTTGTAAATTGGTGTTGAATGAACATAATAAAAGTACCATCAATAAAAAGGTAAAATATGGATAAACATATTATGTGTTTAATTAAGCAAAAAGGACATAATAATACAAGATATAAAAAGTTATTAAAGCATTTTATGTTTGATGACTGGTTTTCCGGTCTTTATTTGTACCTTTAAGGTAAAAATATGCTTCCAAATTTGTATAATAAAACTTAACTAGATTAGTTTAACAACATTTTACTTTCTTTAGTTTGTACCCAATTAATAACGTGAGTCAAAGTATTTTTTTTGGATGGTAGGGAAAATGATTTCTTATTTTATGAATTTTTATTGACTGTTTTTTCAGGTCTCTGACCAGTATACCCATGAATCATTTTTCTTGACAGGGTTTGTATTTTGTATTTTTGTATTATGATTAGTGTATTTTATAGCTAAATTATTATACTATTTTTTTTGATTTCTATGTTTTGTGTTTACATCCTGTTTCTTTTTTTTGTTTTTCTTGTGTTTGTGAGTTTGTTTTTTGTATTTTTACCTGTCTCTTAGCTATTTTGTTATACTGTGTTATTGTGTTATTAATATCCATGTTATTAGTAGTGATGAGTTGTAAGTTTTTTTTAGTAAACTTGTTTTTATTTGTTTAAAAAGCGACTAAATGAAAATATTAGCCAGATTATTCGTTGAGATGACAGGCTTGAATTCATAGCAATATTTTTGTAATTCCTGTTTAGCGTGGTGGAACAATGTTTCCGCATATCGAGGCTTCTATTGGAAACCATCTCTTTTTAATAATGTTTCTCACTGCTTCATTAATAGTTAAAAAATTATGTTTATTTTTCTATTCGGGCAATAGTTCACTAAATAGGTTTTCAATAATTTGTGTATATAGTGTTGCCCTGCTTAGCACCATGTATTCATCTTCGCAGAATGACTTTTGTATTTTTTTGTACAAGATCGCCTTCCAATTATTAGGATTTCCGTATACTAGTATTATGTTTCTCAAGGTGGTGCGAAAGTCGTAATTATCTGCCAATGAGAAATTCTATTAATATGTTTTCTCTTTGTTTTCGCTACCGCTTATTGGATAGGTTGGTATTTTTTGTTTTGTAGAGATACTAAGTCACTTATTTTGCCATCATAGGATGCGTTTCACTATAGTTTGCATGAATCTTCTAAGTAATAAAAAAAACACTAACGCAGAAGGCGTAAAAAAAAAATGAGATTATTTTTCAAGCCGTTTATATACCTTGGCAAAAGGTTAAAAAGCATTTTTATTTCGATTTACTGGTAAAGCTTAAATTTAAGGTTCTTTAAAAAAAAATGTTTAATTCGGTTCCGTTTAAAATTATGCCTAAGTTGATAATTACCATATAGTTATGTAATGAATATTTGGTATACATAACCTTGCCAAAATGTATATAAAATCGGGTTTATTACAAAAATATGTTTATGAGGTTTTTAAGAGATTTTTTAAAATTATAGTCTCTGTGGTTTACTTTTGTTTAGTGTAGGTGAAGGTCGTTTGCGTATTTTAATGGAATTATGTGGTAGCATATGCAATATCGGGTTTTTCTATATTCCTAAGAGAGCCGGCTAAAGTATTGTATTCCCATTAATTTCATTGTGCTTCTCAAAAACTGTAATCCTCCCCTGGAAGGAAGTGGAAGTCTATGTTTTATATTATTAATGTTTGGCAAGTTGTTGAAGATTGTTTTTTAAATAAAATAATATGACATTTTCTAAATGTAATAGTTGATACCTAACATCGTTCCGAGGTAGCAGGCGTCTCTGACGGTTGTATTCTTTTCGTAGGTTTTCTAAGAATATATGGTGTTCTGCTAAATATGTTCAGTTATCGACATATATTAACAAAAAGGTTAAATACTTAAAACTTCATACCGAAATCGAGAGTTATCGCCGTAGTTCAGTGATTTAAGAGCATTGACCGCAAACTCAAGGTCTTAGGTTCGTTTCCCATCGATGCAACTCTCTTTTTCAGTCTTTGATGGTCGCATACTTTAACCTCGCCCTCACATACACTAATACGTTATAACTACGCGCTCTGCCTTGGGCTAAACGTAAAGGTAACCGAGATCGACTGGAAACCCCGACCCGAAGGAGAAATAATAAACAATAAGGGCTATACGAATACACGGAAGTACTCAAGGTCAGTCAAAGTCCTGACCTGAGAGTTACTACAAAAGCATTTAGGGCAACCCAATGTTGACTGAAGACCCCTGCCGTAGAGTTGGAAATGGGAGTATAACAGATTAAATACGTAAGACCGTCGTTTCAGGAATTAGTGTTGTCGTCGTAGCTCAGTGATTAAAGACGCTGATGCGCAACTCAAGGTCGGGGGTTCGATTCCAACTGACGCAACTCCCGTTCCAATTTTCTTGTATTAATGGCACAAAATATTTAAAAAAATTACGTAAAATAATTTGGCGTATAGATTTAATAAGTGGATCAGAGTTTCTTTTTGATGAAAAATGGTTTATAGTTATTTTATGGGGACAATTATTCATCAATGTAGCATGCATGTCTTCCATAATTAGGTGGCCCCTCAGTTCAAATAGGTTATGTCAACAGTATAAAAAAGGTTTTTATAAATAATTTCTGATAGTAGAGAGGACCATAAATTTCTAATTTCATACCACCACAACTCAAGTAGAATAAAGTAACTACTGTCCTTTTAACACGAACCTTTCTTCGTTCACCTGCCCCTTTAGAGCACAGTTTTAAAAACCTAACTTGTCTGAACATGAAAAAATAACCCTAACCCTAGCAATCATAAAGAATAAGAAAGTTCTTATATCCTAGAACAATGCACGTTGAGCTACCATTCACAAGCCCGCTGCTTTAAAGAAATTCTGGTTTAGTCGCTTAAACGCGACTTGCCAGCGTTCTATGTGCGACTTTTTTAACTGCAAACACGCTGCTTAAAACAGTAGTGTCGAAAACCAGAACATGAAACAACTTGAGAAGCGGGAGGACCACGCACTATTTAAGTAAGAATTGACCCTTCGCTGTCGTCATACCATTGACCGATAGTTGGCTTACCGCAAGACTCTTTGCTATCTACCCTGCTCCTCGCGTTGTAACTGGGAGGGCAATTCCTGCGCATCATCACACTCCCATCACCTCTACGCGACTTCAAAGAGTCTCTCATTATTATGGCAATACCTTTAACACTACTTGGAAACCCTTGCTAACCAGTTTCCTTTGAAGCAGAGAAAAGATTCACCATACTACTCCACCTGTAACAATCGAAGCTATTAAAACCCATGAAGCTCTCAGGCCTCGCTTGGGCGTGGGGAACCATAGATAATTACGCTGATGTCAACGCCTCAAAACAAGCTGCGAAAGCATTGTATGATATATAAAACTACATCTTTTCTGTTAAAATTCAACTACTGCTTCCTTTAAAGCGTGTGAGAGGCATCTAAACCACCAATGGGCTCAAGGACAAAAATAAGAACATTGGTCAAACTCACGCTCTTGACTGCCGCGCAACTTTGTTTTATACCGCTACATACATACGCTATCGCTCACACAAGAATGGACAGTAGATAAAAAATATAAACCGCTACGTAGAAAACTCTAATATATCCAGATGACCAGTTTATAGAGTCCAAACATGTCTTTTGAACCGCATATATGAATGTTTAATATTAGTAGAATTTTAGGATTCAATTGATTTTAAACTTGCCCAATGTTCAATACCCTTAAGTCAAGCAATGGTTTTTACAGAAATCACAACGCGGGAGCCGCTGGGCAGCGATCGAGTTCTCAGGAGTACCTGATTATGAAAGGTATGTGTCACCCAATCCTGATTTATTCTTCTATACTGCAGACATCCCGTAAACCCAAGCGGACAGTTTTTATTAAGTGGTGTGTTCTTAGAAGCCTAGGTGGTTTGTTTATTCAACATGGCTCGTAGAAAGTCCCTGGATATTGCAAAACATTTAGAGATCGTAGCTCTATAACGGGAAGGTTTTTAAACGCAGCAAAGTGGGTGTAAATAACCTACTGTCCATCTAACAATTCGTTGGCTTTAAAACGCAGAAATCTTGAAGAGTTCATGCGCCCTGGTTCATTCTTGGATGACCTTGGCAGCCGACGGCCAAAGCATAAAAGTGATAAGCGAAATTAACGCCTTACAGCCCCTAAAATTACCGCAGATTTTTACTGGGGACGTCAAAGCGAAGTTTCCGTCAGTATCGTTAAAAGGCGCTCACAAGAAGCCAATTTACACGGTTATTTTGCTGTACGGGTCCACTACTTCAAGGAGGGAACAAAACAAAACTTCTTTAGTGGGCCAGAACACATGAAAACGGGACACTAGAGGATTGGAAAAGCGTATTGTAGACTGACGAGTTCAAATACGAAGTCTTCTGTCGAAAACGTAGAATTTTTGTACGAAGAAACAAGGACACCCAACATGTGTAGTTCTAACAGGGAAGCACGAGGGTGGTTTCGTGTTAGGAGTTGTTCCCTTTCGCTGACCCCGAAAATTTGGTCAAAATTACTATGAACACGCGCAAAAATTATCTCCAAACCCTGGAAACCACTGCAGTACCTTTGGAAGTGCGATTTAATAGGTATAATTACTTTAAACTTTTTTGCAGGGCAGTGAATCCTAAACATACCTCTCAAATGTTCAAAACGTCCTGGAGCAAAGAAGAGGAAGAAGCACCCTCCAACTCATGGTATGGCCCCCCCGAAAGTCCGGACTTGAATCGTCGAAAAGTTATGGGATGAACTCGATAAGAAATTTAGGAAAATTGTGACATCAAAGGAAAACCTTTGGAGGGCTCCTTAAAGAGAGTGCAACAATATCCAGCAGGGAACGTTGAAAAAAAAAATGGTGGCAAGACTGTTGAGTATAGCGCGTGCGGTAATCGCAACCACAGGGGGATTTTTGGTAAAACTAAATTTAGTTTTTTCTTGTAGATACAATTGCTGTAATATGTTTTTCTGCTTATAAGAGAATTTGCTAAAGTAGTATTTTATCTGGTTTGATCAAATTGCACCAATTATTAATCGTTTTTCAACTTTTATCCGTTGTCCATTCATCGTGAACGAGTGTATATATGGAAAAGCGTTGCGCTATTTGAATAAGAATTACGCAAAATATTATATTACTAGCAAAACCAAAATTCCTGCTCTCAATTATCCGAGAACTTCAAAATTTTCTTAGTAGAAATATAATTTTTTTTTAATTTTTTGATAACTGTTGTAAAGTTACTGAGGACTCAATTCTAGAAAAAAGAAAAATGGAACCTCACATACCTTGCGGTGGTCATGTACAGGTGACAAATTTTCATTAAAGGCTGGGGGGAAGCTGATACACCCCAGTACATATAAAAATGGAAGGTAATAATAATAGTAGTGATACAAGTAATAATAATATAAATAATAGTAATAATAATAATAAGACCGACCATAAAACTGCTGAAGATACATCTGTTAATAATGAACTCAAAAGAGATGACTTACATATTGAGCAAAATAATGACTTCGGCGATAATAAAGAATTTCAGGAAAAGTTGGAGTCCAATCTTCATAACTTAGTATATAAATTATTTTGTATAGTACACTAACCTTACTTTGAAAAAAATGGATATATATTTATTTAATATTTTTCTATTATAGTTATATGAAATAATTATTATTTATAATTATAAAGATTTTAAGCAATCAGGATCGTTTGGTCCGTGTCAGAAATGTCAACGTAGATGGCTTTCGGCGCTCTAAAAAATATTTATTTAAATCAGAAGCTGACAAGTTGTTTACTTTTATGTATCATTAAAGTTATTAAAAAAATTATTTATAAGACTTTTTAAGGCCCAAACTTTAGGTGAAATTATAAACTCTATAAACGAGGCAGTGGATGGCTTAAATAAACTGAGTTTAGTTTTTTTAGTTTTTTTTTTCTTCCTCACCAAAGTTCACACACCCATACATAATTTTTGTCCAAAATCCCATTTATATTATGATTAAAGTTAAATTACTATTTTTTATAGTAAAAATGAAGTTTTTTCTTATAGAGTTTATATAATAACTATAAAATTTCCATTTTTAGATACTTTTCAAGGAATCAAAATCACACTTTCTCCCACTTCTGCTTATGATTCATCTTATAACAAATTTGAAAATACCACTTACGAAGTGGATGTAAACTTTATAGTTAAAGAGAAGGGCCCTTTTCAACTTAAGTATGAAACACTGATCGGCTCTCGAGATACGAGCATGGTTTGCTTCATTTTTAATTAAAATTGTTAACTATTTTTTATAGTATTATTTTAATTTTAAAGAGGAACAAAAATACTTAAACTTTAATTATTTTTATAAATACTATTAATTTTTAATAATTTCAGTTTTATATTAATTTTAACGGATAACTATAATTTATTACTTTAAATTAATTTTTTTTCCTATAAGTAATCCATTTTAATTTGAATATTTATCATATTTTTGAACATAAAATTAAAAATAAATATACTTTTAAGAAATTATTTATGACTCTACTAACTACTATTATCTACAAATTTGAAGAAAAATTTAATACAACAAAAAGATTTTAAGTAATATAAACTATATCTATAAATTTTATTTTAATTTTACTTTAAATTGTACAACACTTTCAAAATTTGCTTTGAAAATAAAATTAGTTTTTAATTTTTTAAACATAAAAAAGTATTAATTGAACTTTTTATTAATTATTTTTTAATTTGTTATAAAAAAAGTAGTATTAATATTATTTAAAGCAATTATAATATCTAAACGAATTCCTTATAAAGTCTTTATTGAAATTATTAAATAGAAACTTTATTATATAATTATAAAAAAAGTATTTTAATTTATTTAAAACAAGTAATAAGTCTTACTCGACGTTTAATTAATAATAATAATTATATATTTATATAAGTTCTTAAAAAAAATAGTATTAATATTTTTTGTATAATTGCAACGTTAAAAAAATTTAATATATTGTTAGGCACTTAAAAAAGTTTAATCAAAATGCTTTTGAACAATGAAAACTTTTTACTTTTAATTATTATTTATCGTAGAAGAAAGTAGGACTGATATTGTTTTTCACGATTAAAAAGTTTAAATAAATTAAAATGTATTTTAAAAAAAAAGGTTTTCTCTTCATAATACATTGTACGGGATTTTTTATTTTGAAATTTTTTTTTTAGAAAAAGTAGTATTAAGATTATTATTATTATTATTGAATAATTTTTGAACGGAATTTTAAAATATTTATTATTTTTTTAAAAAAATTAAAAATATATTCCTATTTCAATAATTTTTGTATTTATTATTTTTTAGTAATAAATATTATATATATAAATATAAAAGTTTTAAAAATTTTGTTTTTTTTTTTAAATTTTTTAAGAGAAAGGTAAATTGAGAAATTCTTATTTGCAAATAATTTTAAACGAAATTTAATTAGTAATAAATTTATTTTTATGACTTCTTTTATATAAAATAGTTTTTTTGGTATAATATTATAATAAAGAAAAGTTTGTTTGGTATTAAAATTTCTTTTTAATCTTTTTAAGAACGAATTTATATTGTAGTGTAAAATTTTTTTTTATCTTTTTTATATTTTTTAATATATTAAAAGTAAAAAATAACTTTTCATAAGTATTTCATTATAATTTGAAATAAAGTAAATATATATATCATTATATATATTTTTAGGTAATAACATTACTTTTAAGTAAATTTTTTTTTAATAAACTTTTTTAACATTGCTTAAAATTATTATCATATATGAAAAAAATCTTATAAGATTTTTTAAAAGTTTATAGAACGGACGTTTTTTATTGATATTTACTTTAATATAAACTAAGAAAGTTATAATCTTTTACTATTATCTATTTATTTTGAACGAACTTTTCTTGAAAAATCTTATTTTTTTTTAATAAAAACTTTTTTTTTCCTTTTTTTTTTATTTGCACTAAATAAAAAGTATTCTTGTTACTACTTATAATAAAGTTATTATAAGAAAGGTTCTTAGTGGAGGCCTCACAAACTTTTTTGGTTACGCTGAAAACTTTTCAGCCAAATTTTCTAACGGACTTTTCAATTCTTCTTCTTTTCGGGTTTCTTTCTTTGATTTTATTAATTTTTTTTGTTATTGTTAATAAGTTTATATTTTTTGAATTTTTGTAGAACTCTTTTCAAAGTTTTATTATAAATTTCATAAAACAAGTGAAGTTTATATAAACTGTTTAAGGGATTTATCTTTTAAATTTTTTTATATAATTGTATTTGCAAATTTATAATCTTTTTTTAAAACAATTTCTTATAAAAATATAAAACAGTTAATATCTTTGATATATTATTTAATATCCGTATAAAAAAATTTTTTTTTTAATCTAATACTTTTTTATAAAAAAATTAATTTTTAGAACTTTTATTTATTTTTATAAGGATATTATATATAATCCCATATAAATAAGAATTAAAATATATTTTTATATATATACTACTTTTTAAAAAGTTTATTTCAGATTCATTTAATCAATATATTATAAAATATTTAATAAAACAATATAATAATCAATATTATTTTCTTTTAAATATATTAAAAGAAACTATTTTTATTATATATCTAGTTTTTAAAAAATATTCTATTATATATATAGATTATAATAAAGTTTAAGTGGCTTTCACTATCATTAATAATATATTGTAAAACACTTTTAAAAAATATTGTCTTAGAAAATTTTACTAGTTTATTTTTTCATAAAAGTAAAGTTTATTATATATTATAAATATACTATAAAACATATGTTAATAATTTTTTTCTGATAAACAATTTTTATTATAAAATATTTTACCTGAAGTTATATCTTTTTATGAAAGTTTGTATTTTTATATTATTTTTTTATAATAGTTTTAAATAATAGTTTTAAAGAAAATAAAAAATTTTATTTTTCGTAATAGATTTTATAAAACAATATTTTTATTTTTTTATACAATAATTTTAGAATTTTTTTTATCTATTAAAAGTTTATTATAAAAAAGCCCTTTTTTAATTTTTTTATATTTTATGAAAAAATATAATAATTTTTAGTGAATATTCAAAAAAAAATTATTATGAAATTTTACCTAAAAAATACTTTTATATCAACATTTTTTAGTTTATTTTTTTATATTAATAATATTTTATATATTTTATAATACAGAAGTTGTTTATATAATTATAATTATTATATACAAAATTTTTTATTTTTCTTATACTATAAAAGTTTATTAAGAAAATTTTAATAACTTTATATTTATAATATATTTTGTTACAACTCTATAAAAAAATATGCATTTTTATATATTGTAAATATTATAAAAGTTTTTAATATAGTAATACTTTTTCTCTTTATTATTATGTAAAAATTTTTAGAAGAAACAAAATAACTTTTTCTATCCATTATATTTATAATTTTCTACTGCAATCTTTTGTAATTAATAAGAAGTTTTATTTATTTCATTATGAAAAGTGTTAATGAAAATACAACGATCTAATATTTTATTACAATTTTTATTATATAGTTGATTAAATTAAAGTTTATAATAAAAGTTTATTGAATTGTTTGTTATTTTTAATTTTTTTATTTATTTCTTAAAAAAGTTTGTTATATATATTACAAATATAGTTTTAAATGAAGTTTTAAAATATTAAAAAAGTAAAGAAATATAATAATAACTTTTAGTTAAATATTAAATTTTATAAAACAAAAACTTTTCAATACAACTTTTGTAAGTATGTTAAAAAGTTTGTTTTATTATAAACAAACAAAGTTTATAAACATTTCATAAAACGATAAGCAAATAAGGAAATATAATTATAATATTATTGAAACATTCTTTTTTTTATCATAAGAAAACTTTTATATATAATTTTATTAATATATGAAAAAGTAAATAAATAAATAGAATAATATTACGTCATAAAGTTTTCGATGTAAAAATATATGAATTTTTTATAACTTTTATGAATAGTTTAAAATAAGTTTATGTATTATTATTAATATATAAAGTTATTAAAAGTCTACTATAACTATTTTTATAGTTAATATATGGAGGTCAATAATATTATAATAATTGATAAGGATAATTTTTTTATGCATCTTTCATAAAATATAAAAATGTTTGTTTCTTTATTATTAACAAATAAGTTTATTAAAATAAGTTTTATAGTAATAAGAAAATAAAAAATATATAATATAATAATAATTTTTAGGAATAAATAATAAATGTTACATAAAGTTAATATATTTTTTTCTTAGTTTATTTTTATAACATTTTTGATACAACTTTTATAAATAAATTTTAAAATGTCCACGCTAATTTTATTATTTATAAATAAACTTTAACACAATATAAACTTTTTTTTATAGTTAATAATTTTTAAGTGCTATAAACATTATTCCGCTTATAAATTTTGTAAAGTTTATACGAATTTTATTTTTGTTATATTGTTATTATTGTCTATATATATATTTTAAATATTATGCTTTCTTTTAGTATTGAAAACTTCTTTTAAGCTGTAATAATAAATATTAAGGATACTATTTCCATTTTTTTAATATTTGTAGCTTTTTTCAAAATATTTCTTATTTATTTACTTAATTTTTTTTTTAGTAATTTCAGCTTTATTCAAGCCCTTAAATTAAATTTTTTTTGTATTTTCTTTTCTTTAAGTATTTTTATTATTTAAAACCGTTTAAGTAATTTTTTTATAAAAAATATTATATTTTTTATTTACATTTTAATTAATAATTTATAATTACTGCATATGCAAACCAATTATAATAAAAAAATATTGCTTATATTTTTTTATTTCATATTTTTTCTTGTAGATTTTTTTTACGAAACCCTTACTGGCTTCTACTTCTTCTGTTGATATTGAAATGTTTAAAACCTTTGAAAATCATGAGCTGGTCAGCTCTTATGCTGAATGGCAGAGAGGCGGCCACGTGCTTTACAGAGTTTTTTATATAATAATAATGATTTTCATAATAATAATAAGTTTTCTTTTTAATGCTTTTTATGTATTCCTCATTATTATATGTACTTTACTTATATTTTTCACTATTTTTATACCAAAGATCAATAAAATGAATGGTTTACATGAACTTAAATATTCAGCGGTTGCTAGAGAAATTGGCGGGAATTCCTTGTCTTGTTCTTGGCCGATCAGAAGTGAAATGGGTGTATTTTCATTACTATTTTATTATATTTATTATTAAAATTCTTTTTGCTTTGACCACTATTTTAATACTTATTATTATAATATTATTATTAGCATAATTTTGCATATCTTTGTTATATATTATAGAATTTCATTTATATTTACCGACTTTTGTGTATTTTTTAGTAAGAATTATGATGCTAAAATTTTTATAGTAAAAACTTTAATATTGCTATAATATAAATATAAAAAGGGCATTTTTATTATATAATTTTATTTTTTTCTTCTGTATTATTTATATTTCCTTTTTATTATATTTTCAATATCAAAAGATATTTTAAGTACTGTAGATCTCACCAAAACTACTTTTTTTATAATATTTTATTATTTTTAAAAAGATTATAATATTATGTTCAATTCTCTATACATTACTTTTGAAATTTTTAAAAGATTTATTAGAAAATTATTCAAGAAAATTAATTTTTTATATTATTATTATAAATTTTAAAAGAATTTCTTGGAAACTTTTCAAAAATTATTTTTTCTAATCATTACTTTTTATTTTAAAATTTATATTTATTTAAATTTTATAATTATTATTTAAAAAAAATTTATGATAAGGAAACTTTAAAAATTAAGAAAATATATTTTTTTGTTATTTTATTATTATTATTAATTATTTATATTTAAAGTAAACTTTTATATTTTTATTATTATTTGTATAATAAAAAGATTTTTATATTTACTTTTTTTTTTGCTTTTATGTTTCTTTACAAAACTTCTAATGTGCATGTTTTCTTGTTATTATTCTATAATATTGTATACGTTTATTTTTATTTATTATAAATAAAAAGTTTATTAATTTTATTTTGTTAATAAATTCATATTACTTTTGTTATATTTTATTATTTCTTATTTTTTGTTATTATTTTTATATTGTTATTATTTTTAAGTAAAACTTTTTATATATCTTTTTTACTATATAACTGTTAATAGTTATAACTTTTTTTTATAGATCGTTTAAAATTTTCG
Organism: Zophobas morio; assembly: GCF_036711695.1. Classification (NCBI taxonomy): domain Eukaryota; kingdom Metazoa; phylum Arthropoda; class Insecta; order Coleoptera; family Tenebrionidae; genus Zophobas; species Zophobas morio. The sequence goes on along the minus strand of NW_026972759.1, from coordinate 106,749 downwards.
TAACATTTTATTCTGAATATCTTTTGTTATTATTTGAATGAATTTTTTCTTACTTTTTCAAATTACATAAAGAATTTTATTTATTTTTTCTAATAAATATTCATATATTTATATACATTTCTCTATTTTATAACTTGCTCACCAATTTTTTTTATTAGTATTTACTATTTTTTTATTTTTTTAATGTAATATTTATTAAAAACTTAATATTATTATTATAAGTCCATGTTACTTTTATTATTACTTTATATATTTATTATACAAATATAAGGTCATTCGTTCAAATCTTCTTTTTCGTATCTTTTTCATCGCGATAGGCGCAACGATATATCGCTCCCTTCTTCTGGATATTTGCTTAAACTTTTTCAAGTTTTTATTTTATTATATATATTTTTTAAAAAAACTAATGAAGCATGAAAAAAGTTTATTTTTTCATTTTTTTTATGATATAAAAAATAATAAATAATATAATAAGTGAAACAAAATATATATATTATTAGTAGTAAAAAATTTGTTAAATAGTAAAAATTTTACAGCTATTATTATTATTTTTTTCTTATCATCATTACTATTATTAAAGAAACTTCGAAAAAAGAGAACAACTTTACAATACAATAATTTATTATTTATTATAATAGAATATTTACTTGGTAATGTCTGTTATTACAATAATATAATAATTATATTAAAGTTTTTTCAACACATTTGACAGAAAAGTTGTATAAAAATATGAATTTATAAAAAAAATTTTTTTTACTCTTAAGTGAAAAATGCGTAATTATATATAAACTTATAAATTTTTATAATAATTTAGAAGAGAAGTTTTACAGAAACAAAAAGGTTTTATAAAAAAACGATATACCAAAAAAAAAAAAGAAGAACAAAAGTTATTAAAGAAAAAAGTTTTATAATAAAAAAAATTGTGGATATTATTATTATCATCTTAAAAGTACTAAAGCAAAATTTTTATTGTTTTTTACTATTTATGTTAGTGTATTATATAGTAAATATTATAAAAAAAAGTAATGCAAAATTAAATATAAACATAATATAATAATAATATAAAAGTACTTTTATCGTATAATAATTATATAATATTATTAAGCAAAATAACAAGTTTCTACTATAAAAGAAATAAGAAATTTTTTCTATGAAAAGAAATGATAATAATGAATTTTTTACTATTTAAGAAGTACGTATAAAAAAAAATTTTATATATATTGAGATATAATAATTTCTATATATAATATAATATAAAAGTATTGAAAACTTAGTAGAGCGTAATAATATCTAACAACTTTAATAAAGAAATATTAGTTTAGACTTATATTCTTATAAAAAAATGAAAAGCATAATAAATATGTTTATATTAATAAAAAAGTAATAAAGCTTTATAATAATATAATAATAGCAATGACGTGGAAAAAGTAATAAAAGTTTATTTATTATTATAAAAAAATATTTATTGAACTTTTACTAATAAACAGCGGAAAAGTGAAAATAATGTAATTATAATTTAGTTTATTATTAAAATAAATAAAAAAAATAAAGAAAGTTGATCCGTAATGTGAATATATACTAAAATATTAATATATAAAGAGATAATATAATAGAAAATAAAAAAAAAAGTTTTACATTTCATAAAGGAATTTCCATAGAAGTTATAAATCTTTTATTAAGGAACTGGCTGGTTTTGGCGGGAACGTCAAGTATTATAAAGTTTCCGTTGACTATCAAGCAGTTGTCAAAAAAATTAATGAATTCGTAAGTATTCTACATCTGCGGTGGTTTAACTAATTTTGATACAAATACATCTTCTTTGCTACCATTAAATTTATTTGTGCACAATTATCCCACTCACCTTTAATAGACTTGCAGCGCTTCCTTCTCTGCCGGCGCATTGTATTCGTGGGATTCTTTGAATGCACCCAACATTTCGTAATTCATACCGATTTTTATAGTATTTTTGTTATATATATTATTATAAAGAGATCGATTTTTCTTAGGGGGGCCTCTTTCTGTGAGGGGGTTCCCTACTAACTCTCTCGGGCCAAAGTCGGAAAGTATATTATTATTATTATTATTATTATTATTATTATTATTATTATTATTATATAAAATTTATTAATAGTTATATCTACTATTCATGTTAATTATAAAATATATATTTTTTTATTTTATTTTAATTAATTTTCATTTTTTTATTATATCATATTTTGTTTTCATTCTTATTACTATAAAATATTTTCTTTAGCAATTTTTTTATAAATATGATATTATATATTTATTTTATTATTATTTCTGTTATTAATTTTCTAATCATTAAAGAGGATTACACTGGTGGAAACGCTTTTGCAGCTTTTGGGCTTTCCGTATGGCACCCGCTTTCGCTGATTTCTGAATCCTTAAAACTTCACGGCTTTGTAAACGCTGGAAAACTTATAAGCACGCGCATATTAAACTCTTGTTTAAAAGAAAACTTTACATTATTAAATACTTCCTTACTTCCAGTTAGCCTCAGTGTTGGCGGTACTTATTATTATTATTATTATGATTATTATTAATCACTATTCAGCTGGCATAATTTTTCATTTAAAAAACGTCGCTCGACTTGAAGTAAATTACTGCCTTCCTTTGGAATATCCTCCGAAAAAAAGAGATGCGTGGCCTGTTCCGCCTGGAGTGCAGTTTGGGTTAGGCGTCTCCTTTTTGTAAAACGTGTAATAAATAAATTACTATTTTTTGTTCAGCTTAAAAAAATTTTTTTTTCAAAAAATTAAATTTTATAAACCAATTCGCGTTAATTGCTATTAATAATAATTATAATTCTCCTTCTCTTGGAATAAAGTTTCGGCAATCCCACTTTAATTTATTTGAAGCTCAATTGACAATGTAAAAAGTAATTATTTATTTTTTTCAAAGAGCCACAATTTTCTAATTTTAGGGGAAGAAAAGAAAAGTTTACTAAAATATTGATCCCATTTTTAAACTTTCATTTGAAATAATCAATTTGTATACTTCAACATCTTTATAGATAGCTAACTTAATAGGAACGCTTACTTTATGTATTTTTTTTGTAAAAAGTACAAAATACGACTCACGCTTTAAATATGCAATATTGTATTAATATTGATCCTACCTTTGATAAGAAATGAAGTATCTACAAAACTATTTTTATCACAAGCTCCGCAACTTATAATAATTGTTTGCAAAATCTCCTCCTATTAGTATACTTTCCCGTTTACAACGTTACCCTGGACTTGAGCCATTATGAAAGACGAGAACTGAATCAAAGCTTATGAATATTCACGTAAAAAAAAATTACTCGCTATTACCTAAATTATAATTTCTCCCATTTTTGTAGATGTAGTAACTATACGTGAAAGATTAATAAGAAAGTACAATTATATGGTAAACATAATAGTAATAGTATTTGTGTTATAATATTAATATATTAGTAATAATATCTATATGAATTATAGTAATAGTAAATAATAATAATAATAGCAGTGCATTAAATAGTTGAAATTATAATAGCAACCATGACAAAGTTTAAATAAAATAATAGACTTAGTTACTTTGATAAATCCTTAAACTATATATATAAAGTTAGTGAAGGTTTACGCAGGATCTAAAGTTTAGCAAAGATATTAATATTATTTCTTGCTCTCACATGTAATTCATTAAAGTGAAATAGGTAGAGACTCCCGCGCCAGCACCAGAGGTTTTACTCTTTTTGGTGTGCAGACCTTTCACCTACATGAATATAACCCGACTAAAGCTAAGATTTTATTGTATGCACACAAATATATTAAATTTATAAAATAAAGGAAATGAATCCTAAAATATGCATTTTTCCTTACATTTGCTTCTTAGCTGGTCGTAATTTCTACGTCTTTAAAAGGGGACGCTTGTGCGCGCAGTTAAACATTAAGATTAATTTATTTTAGTGAGTCCTCCTGAGCCCTATCATATGAAGGAAGGTAGTTTGAGCACAGTTTAAGTTATTTTGCTCATATTTTATGTATTGTGTCAGCGCAGTAAAATAAATATACGCCGTTATGAATTCAATGGGGGGAAGGGAAGACAAAATACAATTTTATTGGCCAGAATTTTAAAAGTTCTGCTCTCCCAGTGGTGGTTTTGGGGTTTCCCCAACACTTGGGCCAATGGTGGGAGTTCGGACTGATACTTAGAAGTAGTGTACTCCTAGAGAAAAACAAGCTTATAACTTATTGTGTCCGCTTTCTCCCGGCGTAGAAGAGTGGTGTGTTTATGAGGTTATAAAATGCTTAATAGTATGTCAGTGTTAAAAAAAGAAATGAACAGTGTGCGGCGGATACATAAAATGTAAACGACGATGTACAACAATACTAGCTAAGCCATGAGTTCAAATTTAAATACTAATTTTTATGTGGAGTTCGAGATCGTTATGAGGAAATAAGTTATTATTTAGAAACTAGCTTATTTTGTTCATATAGATGAGGTAGGACATGGTATTTTACCAAAATACCTACAAACATTCTGTAAGCAAACGTGTGTATTATGCTGTATTAAGTTAACAAAAGCAATACTGAAAAGAGATTAATATTATTGAGAAGAAGGTAGATAAAGTTTAAAAAATCAGGAAAGTTTAAAAATAACGAACGAATCCTAAAGTTAAAAAAAAAACCAAAATTAATAAAAATTGTAGGGATGAACAGGGAGAGAAGTGTAAAGTTTAAAATACGCTTTAATAGTAAAACTTGTGATCCATTGACTGATCTTAAAGATAAGGATTAAAAAGTTGCTTTCTTATAAAAGGTCCAGCAAAAGCTGCTTTTATTATCAAGGCATTACTCGTCTTTGTACTCCGCATCAAAAGGTTATTACCACTTACTAAATTCTAAAAACGTGGACTTCGAATAAACTTTAAATCTATTGCCGCAAGAATAGAATTAATGTAGTTATGCATAAAATATAGTTGTATACAACTTTTAGCTTGCATAAACTTAATCTCTGAAATATTCTTTAAATGCTTGCTAGAATTCATAGTTTACACGAGCAACATACGATAACTTTATAATTAACAATAAATAACTCGTTATTTTTTGATTTAGAAGTGAAAAAAGATTCTAAAGATTTTCGTTCGATGACCAAGTAGAAGAAGCCACTAAAAACGTGAAGTTGTAAACGCTATAAAGCACGAAAATAGAAAACTGATGTGAACACTAAAAAGTTGCTCTAGAGTATTTGCGTTACTATTATACTATACATAACATAGTTTCAAATATTAACGTTAAAACTGTTTGAGAGTAACGAGGTGCACAAGTATCTATGCTCTTAATAATTGCCTTCATAATTAAGTAAAATGTTATCTAAGGAATACATAAAAGTAGAGAAACACTTAAATTTTAACGCTCAGTAACGTTTTCTTAGTTTGACTTACCTTCTATTATTTTTTTAAAAAAAATAGAAACGCAGAGCAATTTTTTAAAACCTTAAACTCACGACTCGATATAAGCATAATGCTTACTATTTTTAAATTCACAAAAAAAAACCTTCTCGGATCTACAAATGTTAAAAAGTTTTTACGTATAAATACACCAAAACTATACTTTGTCCTTTAGCTTGTTCCGAGTATGCATAACTAATTATAATTTTTGCTGACTTAGTTATGTAGTCAAGTCTTGATAGCAAAAAGCATTAATATACTGAATTCAACTTTTTTTTTTTTTCGTAATATTAGTAACTATTAAAAAAAAAAGGTTAAAAACATGAAGCAGGCCTTTTCTAGCGTGCCTTAAAGTTCTTTCCTAGTTTAATAAAAATCCAACGGAAAACACTCTCGAATGCTCCGCTCACGTGTTACTAACTCCTCTTTTTCAAGATTTTTTTTAAAAAAAAAGTATATAAATAAATTGACTTTATTATTTATAATAAAGAAGTAACCGCTGCTTTTTTATTTTTACTAAAAGAATCTAAACGTTGCTGAGTTTTTCTCTTAACGGATTCAACTAAACTGTAAATGTAATAATTATTTGGAGATTCATTCGACGGAGGCGAGTGTGGCAGTTTGCTCTTCTACGAAATAATAATAACAAATAGTAATAATAATAATAGTAATATTAATAAGTACATGTCGTAAAGCATTTTTTTGAGAAAGAAACTCGCGCATGGCTTGCGTGTTTTTAAAACTGCCATGCGTTTTATCAATTGCGTAGTCCTTATTTTCAAAGATTGCCTAACAAAATAAGCAATATTTTATTATTATTAAGAAAAAGTTATTTATATTAAAAAAAAAACCTTAAAGCGATCATCTTGAACGTTCAGTTTGAACTCATCTTCTACAGATTCTATAATAATAGTGACAACAATAATAATAATAATAAATTTATAATAATATACTGCTCTGCCGTTTCTTTTTAGAGCGTTTAGTGTTTTGTTGCTTTTCTATGTCTTTCATGTTAAAATGTTTCCCAGTGTGGCCTTCCACGTGGTCTTCGTCCAATAACAGCAACTCTAGTTGCGCTTTTTCTTTTAATTCTTCAAGAGACTCCTGTTTTAGACTTTTTTTGTTATTCAAAGGAGTTTTCTTTACTTCGTTTTGCTGAATTAAATTATCGTCGCCGGTGTGGTTTATTTTATTTCCATTAGAACTGTGGAGATGTCGTGCTTGCTTTCCTTTTCATACAAATTAAGAAAAAAAGAAAAAAAAGTTCAAGTTTTTCATATACTCCTCTCCTTCCGAAGTTTTTTTTTCTTATCCAAATACTTTTGCCAAAGTGATTTTTCCTTATCTTCTATTTCTCCTATTCGCCGTTCGACCAATTCCTGCGTTTTGGAGGTAAGGCCAGGGCGGAAGGTCACTTGGATGTCACCATCGCACGTGTTCTACAAAAAATAAGATTATATATAGAAAGAAACCCAAGCGCCAATCAGTACCTTCTTATTTTTAAAAGCACCCGATTCTTCCAAAGAAATCCCGTTTAACAGTTGTTGGTACCTATTTTGCCGTTCTACTTCTTATAAAAAGTTATTCACGTAAATTTTGTAATATACTAAAATTTAGCGAAAAATAAAAATCATGAAAAACGTTTTAATACTACTCACGAAATAACAATATTTTTCTAAAAACGGCAAAAATACAAGGGGAAGCCAAGTACCATCGATTTCACTGTCGGAACTGCATGAGGCCAGGTAATTGGCAAAGTCCATGTGCTCAACTTCTTCTTTAGTCAGTCTTTTCTTTAAAACACGTGCTCTTTCGGGGTCCTCATCGTCCCTTCCGCACCAAAAAAATTTTATACTTACAAGAAAAATAATGAAAACTAAAAAAATGAAAAATGTAAACTTTTAAAAGGTTATGTCATAACGATAATAATACTACGTAAACAAACAAACCAATCAAACTTTGCTTTAAAGTTTTGTAAAGAATTATGGTAATGAAGAGGTTGAAAGTTTCCAGGATTGGAAGTGCACGTGTCTTTAGGCTCATCAGTAAAGCATAGATCATCGGGAATATACCGCAAGTCCATAATATCTCCTTTCGTTATTATTATATTACTATTATATTATTATTTATTAATATTATTACCATAATCATTATTATTAATAAATATATAAACACTACTATTACTTTTAAAAATTTATATAAATATGTATTTTAAATAATGTTAATAAACAGTTATTTCATAATAGCTCCTTTCACTATTATCATTATAACTATTGTAATATATAATACTGTGTAAAAATACACATTTCGTTAGAAATATTGGATAAGTAAAAATTCTTATACATTATTATTAATACAGTACTTGCTATTATTTAAAAAATATAAGTTTTCCATAATTATAAGTAAATTATCCGTATTATTATTACTATTAAAGGACTATATACTGTTCATTTTTTCTTTACTTCTACTATTATTATTAATTGTATTATATGAAACGGTCATTAAATTATAATTATTATTATTTTAAAAAGTGAAAACCGCTAGTCTCGAATTCTTGACCATCGCATTCGTTATATATAACTTTTGCTGTGTTTATGCTATCACACTCACAAACAGCAAAGTAATATTTCCGTTTGCGCACGTGATACTTCATTATCCGTTTCGTATCGATCTTATAAAGATTATAAATATAAATATTTGTAATAAAAGTGATAATGAAAAGTTTATAATATTATATATGTTATATTATTTTTTTAGTAAAATAAATATTCATATATGTATGCCTCATCCTCGCCATTACAAACTTCCTGCTGTGCACTGTCTTGTTCAATAGAAGATTCATCAGAATCTTGTTAAAAGTTATATATAAAAGTATTTAATAATAATCATTTTTCAAATTGTTTAAAACATTATTAATAAAAAATAATAAATAAAAATTTAAAAATGAGAATCTTAACTACCAAATAAAATTGGGCCAATCATAGCTTCTTTTTCAAGGCGTTTTTTTCCATATTCGGAAACAAAAATCTTTACGCTATAAATAGCGCCATCAAGTGGTTTAAAGGAATTCAATAAAACATACAAATGAGAGGCTGCCAAAATAAGGTAATCAGTTACCAAATAATATTAGAGGAGGTAAATAAAATAATATACAGAAGCATGAAGTACCAAATTATATACCGGTATAATCACCATAATAAATAAATATAAACAAAAAACAAAATAAATTTCACTACCAAATTTTAAAAAAACGGCCAAAACATAAATTTTTTGAATACCTAGAATTAAGCTTTTCACCGCTTTTTACTAAAAATACTACTATTTATAGCAAAAGCAAGCTAAATAATAATTTTGAAAAATATAAATAAAGTAATATTTAAGTAAACTAAAAATACTAAAAAAAATTATTAATAAGAAAATCCATTATAAAAATTATCATGAAAATTTACAAAAAGAAAAGCACTAAAACAGATGCAAAACTTTTTTTTAAAAATAAAAATAATATATAAAAAATCTCTGGCTTTAAATAATTTTTATTTAATAATTATACAACTTTACCACTCTTCACTAAAAATACTACTTTTTATAGCAAAAACAAACTGAATAGTAATTTCTAAAAATATAAATAAACTAATGTTCATGTAGAATAAAAAATTTCGAATTCCAAATTAAAAATAAATAAAATCTGTAATAATTATTTATGAAAAAATAATATGTTAAAGCTTTTTATATTATTAAAAAAATATACAACAAATTCTTATGTTTAAATAATTTTTAATAATCATACAACTTTAATATAAATAAAATTAATGAATAATAATAATTTATAATTTTTGATGAGCAAAATAATTATAAATAAAAATTTAGAAATTTCAGAAAGTAACATTATTGTACAACTGATCTCCAGTTTAACTTAAATATCAAATATAAAATGAATTTAATAAAAATTCCAAGAAAAATTATGATAAACTTTTTTTATTAAAATATGCATAAATTAAAATTAAAAAAAATAAATTAGAAATTTTAAAAAAATATATTGATAAAATTAAAAATTTTTTTTAATAAAATATAAAATCTAAATAAATAAATTTAATAATAAAAAAATTATAACTCATTAAATTATATAAAATTTATAGTAAATTAGTAAAAATAAAGAAAAATAATTTTCAAAAATAATAAAATCATTAAATAATTGTCAAACTTTCATCTTTATTATTTTTTTGTGAATTCGAAAGTTTTTCTATAAAATTTTAGTTTCTTTAAATAAAATTTCTTATATAATAATAATATTTAAGCATTACTTTAAGTAAATTTAAAATTTTTCTGAATTTATTTTATGTCAAAGCTATAGAAAACCACGAATAATTTAATACTGAAACTTAAAAGAATTAAAAATAAAATTAGTATTTATAAAAATTTATAATAATCCTTTTGTTAAAAATAAAAAAGTTATAAAATAATTACAACAAATTAAAACCATTTAAAATCTAAATTATCAATAATTATTATTTTTTGAAATAATTCTTTAATATTTTAGAACTATGCAAGAAAAAAATAAAAATGTTTCAAAACGACCAAATAATAATTTAATAAATAAATTAACAAGAAAAAAATATTAAATAAAAAAGTGTCTTAAAAATTAAAAATAATCTTTTTATAAAATAAAATTTTTTTAAATAATAAAATAATACAAGTTACAGACAAAAAACAGTTTTAAAAATAAATAATGTAATATTAAATATTTAAAAATAATTAAAAAAAATTAAAATCAATTATAAATAAATTAATAAAAATTAAAAATTGAAATAATTAAAAATTATTTTTCTAGAGTTTTTTAAGAAAAAAATAGTACCAGTCACCAATTTCCTTTTCAAAAAGATTTTTTAATAAACAATACCAGTTGCAAACAAAAAGCGTTTTATAAAATAAATAAATAATATGATATTAAATATTTCATATATAATTAAAAAAATTAAAATCAATTATATATAAAATAATAAAAATTAAAAATAAGAGATTGAAAGAAAATAATAAATTTTAAAAAGTTTTCTCCTTTTAAAAAAAAATTCTAGTAACAGATACTCTTTTTGAAAAGTCTTTTATTAGAAAATAATACCAGTTGCAACTAAAAAATTTAAAAAAAATAAATAAATAGATAAATAATCAACTAAATGTTAAATATATTTTAAATATAATTAAAAAATTAAAATCAACTATAAAATATTTCATGAAAATAAAAAATAAGTAACAATAATTTTCAGTAGAATTTTTTTTAAAAAAAATAATACCGGTAACAAATTTCCAATCCAAATTACAAATAGCAAATCGCTTAGTCTCTTCGCCATATTCACATTCTTCCTGCTCATCTTCTGGAGAGCTCTCCCGCTCGAACAATGTGGAATCTTCTATTTCCAGAAAAAAAAATTCATCAAGATTATAAATTTAAAATATACAAGAAAAACCCTAAAAACGACAAAATTATAACCCCAAAACCTCTATTTAATTTAAAAACTTACAGAAAATAATTTCTGCTAAACAATAATTCTAAATCACAAATACGCCGGAATTCATTTATAAAATAACATAAAAATAATAAGAAAAATTTAAGTATAATGAATATTTTAGTAAACTATATTCTACTTAAAGTCATAAAAATACTTAAATTAAATTTTAATTACGTTTAAATTTAGTTGTAGGCTCAAAAACTATGAAAAGTGAAGCACAATCCATCTTAATAATAACAATATATTCAATAAATTAGAACAAGAAATCTTACAAAGACATTAAGTTTGACCCATAAAAAAATTTTATAATTACTATATTTTATATAATATCACTTTTTTGCTTCTTTTTATCATTAAACTTTTTTAAAAATAAATTATACTATTAATATATATATATATAAAATTGATATTAGTAATACTTTTTCGTTACTATATTTTATTTTATTTAAGTAAATACGTGAATATATAAAAATTATCAATAATAAAAAATGTATAAAATGTTTAACAAATTTATAACAAAATTTGTTTTAAAATTAAAAATTCACTTTAAATTTTATTTCATAGATTTATAAGTTATACAGTTATATCAAAAACCTTCTTCGCTGCTTTCAAGAAGGCCGACGCCTCTTGCAGGATCAAAATCACTAGTTAAAAAAAAATAAAATAAAATGTTCATAAAATTATTTAAAAAAAAATAAAGAAATAAATTTATAAAGTATAATAAAAAATAGCTTTATGGTAAAATAATGTATAACAATAATAACTTTGTAAAAAAAATTAATTTATTATATTATAGAAAAAAATTTGAATAAATTAACCAAAAATAAAATACGGCAAACAGAGATATATGTACAAAAACTATAAATTAAAATTAAGTAAAAATTAAAGTAAAAGAGCAAAATTTTATGATAAAAATGATAACTACATAACTAATAATAATATAAACAAAAATTTAAAAAAACGTTAAAAACTATATTTTAAGTAACATTTATATAATAAAGAAAATTATTATAAAATCAAGAATTTATAAATGTAAAAAAATTTATAAAAAATTTTACGTATTAAAAAATATATGAAAAAAATAAAGTGTAAGAATATAAAAATCATTTACAGAAGCAAAAGCAAATACACATAAAATAAAAAATAACAGTTATATGCTTTATATATAATTTTATTAACTGTATACTTAATAAAATAATTTAAATTCATAAACAATAAAATTGATAATTTAAAATATAATAATATATATTTATAGCTATAAAAAATAATCAAATAAAAAGGAAATAATAAACTGCAGGACAAAGCAAATAATCAAATTTTTAAGCATAAACAAAATATCTTTAACTATCTACCTTTCTTCAATTTCAGAAGCTTCAAACTTACTTTCTTGTTTATAATTATTATTACTCAAATTATAATCTTTCGAATGTCTTTTCTCTTTGACGCCTTCCTCTTGACATGTTTCAAGTTCATAAAATCTCTTTATTTCCTCATTTTCATCAAAAACAGGTCTTCCATATTTATCAACGGAAGCTAAAAAATTAATAAACAACAAAGAATAAAGAAAATAATTAAATAAACTATACAGTTTTTAAATTTTTTTTCAGTAAACATTGTTTTAAAACGCTCATCTACTTTTAATTTAAATTTCTTCTTATTTATCCTCTAAAAAAAAATGGTTATACAAGTTTGCAGTAAAAAAAATAACAACGTAAAATTCTTAAAGCATACCCGAAACCGAGGATCCCTATAAAGATGAGCAAAACGCTCATCCGTTATTTTTTCTTTCATGTCTATAAAATTTATGAAATCCAAAAGATATACACATATATATCAATATATATATATTATATTAATTTTAAAAAATAACGCAAGCCAACAATAATACAAAACATCAATTTTTTAAAGTTGAAAACTATATCAATTTTGTCACGTGCAAAGGTCCCTTTTATATAATGGCCCAATTTATTTTTAAATTCGAGCAACGTTATTTTTAGTAACAGTTTATTATTTAGTAAATTCGGATTGCCATCGGTTATTTTTAGCTTATTCCTTGCGTAGTAAGTTTTTAAGCAACATATAGTAAAATATTTTATTTATTTTTTTTAGTTAAAGTTTAATTTTTTTTGTTTATTTATAATTTTTTAGACACATTTTATAGAAATAATAAGAAGAAAAGTTTTTCTTATTATGAATTCAGGTTTATTCATATTTTAAATAAAGGTTAAGGTATGTAAGAAATTATATGCTTATTGTTTTTTTCTTCATAACTTTGAAAGAGCTTGAAGATAAATTAAAGAAAATTCAAGCTAGCCGGGATGAAAGCAAGGTCTACTGTTTTTAAATCTGTTATATTTTTTTTTTAGTTTATTTTTAGGGAATCGGCTTGACTTCAGTTGGGGCTTTTGATCAAGACATCTTTGGTGGTTCCGATAAGTTTGCTGGCTATTCCACTTCAATTGCTGTTGATGGAGAAGAAGTATTTTAATTTTTTTTTTATTGAAAATTTTAAGTAAAACTCTTATAGGAAGAAGATGAATTGCAACTTCAGTTTGCTAGTAAGAGGAAGCAATTTACGGCTCACGAGCAGTTCTTCAAAGCAAATGAAAAAGAAGATTTTGATCCTATGAAAGAATATCAAGTAAATTATTTATATAAACACATAAAGTAGATTCTTTACCTTCTATTTATAATAGAAGCTCTGAGACTATTTTTTTTGATTCATTTTTTATTTTCCTTTATATAGATTTTTAAGTTTGTTAATTTTTTTTTCTAAATTACTTTTTTATTTTTAAATAAATAATAGTAATATATTATTTTTAAAAATGTTGGTAAGCATTACTCTTACAATTTTTATCATAAATAAAATAATTTACTAATTTTTTTTTCTAAATTACTTTTTTATTTTTAAATAAATAATAGTAATATATTATTTTTATAAATGTTGGTAAGCATTACTCTTACAATTTTTATCATAAAATAAAATAATTTACTATTTTTTTAGATTCCTCGCGTTGTTGATCGGGAAAATGAATACCAAAAACGGCGATATGCACGTGTTCTTTCACCAGAACGGTTTGAAATTTAATTTTTGTTAATATTATAATTTCTAGTTATTCTTTCTATAATTTTTTTTTTACTCAAGTGCCTTCAATTAGTTTTGATAATGTTTTTCTCAATTTATTTTTAACGATTTAATTTGTTATATACTTTATTTTTTTAAAGTATCTTCAAGTTCTGTTTTAATAATGTTTCTTAATTTATTTATAATGATTAAATATTTATTATATATTATTTGTTTTATATTAAATATATATAACTTTAATTTTAATTTAACTTTTTATATAGTTCTGATCCGTTTGCCCCACAAGAATCTGATGCCCGTACCTACGCTGATGTCATCAAGGAACAACAATTACTAAAAGAAGAAGCTGAGCTGAAGAAAAAAATTCAAGAAAGAAAAGATGATGTTCACTATTTTTTCTTTATTTTAATTTTAAATTATATTTTATATTTTTAATAATTTTTTTCACTTATTATTATCAGACCCGTTCGAGCGCCCCTGCAATCACTACGAAAGAAGTAATTAGCTTTTAACTTTCTATTTTCATTATAATATTCTCTTTTATAAGGAAAAAAAAGTTACTGTTGAAGTTGTCAGTGAAACTTCTTCTTGGGAAACTCCAGCAAGAGAGAGAAAAGTTTAAATTATTTGATTTCTAAATTGCTTTACTTTACCTTTTATTATTTTTTATTAATATTTAATTATTATTTATTATTATATTATTATAATTTTTTAGCGTCGTCGTTGGGATGCCACCCCTCAAGAAGTTAATCTCGGTGGCCAAACTCCGATCCTTTCTAAACCGTCCGATAGTTGGGCTGGTATTTATTATTATTATTATTATTATTATTATTATTATTATTATTATTATTATTATTATTATTATTATTATTATTATTATTATTATTATTATTATTATTATTATTATTAAAGGAGAAACCCCAGGCACTGCGGCAGCTGAAACGCCTAGCAGAAGGCGGAGGCGATGGGACGTGGCCACTCCTAGTATTATTATATATTTATAATTTTCATATTCTTTCGAAAGGTCATTATATAGAATTAACGGTTTGTTATCCGTTTATTATTATTTAGCAATTTTTTTTAATTTTTATTAGTTAATGAGGTTGGCGGTGAGACACCCATTGGCCCGTATGCCGGTCAGACTCCTATTGGTGGCATATATGGCGTCACTCCTATTGGTGTTCATGCCATGAGCCTTCAGACCCCCGCACATGTATAAATCTTTTATAGTATTATGTTGGTTACTTATTTTTTTTTTTTAGCCCGGATTGGCGTTCACTCCCGAGAAAATCCACGCAACACGTGTCGAGAGCGAAATGGCGGAGAGAAACCGTTATTGGTCCGATGAAGAATTGGACCAGATGTTTCCTCAAGAGGTGAATTTCCGGATTCTTTTTTTATATTCGGTTGGTTAATATATATTATAATTCAATAGGGCTACACTATCTTAGAGCCTCCACCCGGCTACCTGCCCCTGATGACCCCTTCAAGAAAATTAATGCAAACTCCTACACCAATGAATCAAGGCGGTTTCATACTTCAGGTTTCCTTTATCTAATAAGAAATTGTTATTAGTAATAGGGATATTTTAAAATTCTATTTATAAAAATATGCTGATTTTTTTTTAAATTTTTTTGCTCTCTTTCATATCAATTTTTTCTAATGTTATTATAAAAAGCTTTATTGTTGGATATACTGTATTTTACTGTTCATTAAAATTCCAACTTTTTTATCTTGACCAATAAGGAGCAAACACCTCGTCCACACGACTTTGGCGTTATTCCGGAACTGGAAAGTCAAGGCCTTCCTGGCATGAAGCCCGAAGACCTTCCTTACTTTGATAAACTTCTTCAGAATGTGGATGAAGATACGCTCGAGCCTGGTTTTCTTTATAATTATTATTATTATTGTTATTATTAATATTATAACTATTATTATTAGAACAAGCTAAAGAGCGCAAGATTATGCGTCTTTTATTGAAGATAAAGAATGGCACTCCACCAATGCGCAAAGCGGCGCTTCGCCAGTTGACTGATAAAGTTTTTTAATCAATTAAATTTTAATTGATAATAGAATGCATAATTTTTCTAATAGACTTGAAAAAATTATCCAATTTCTGATTGGCATTCAAAAAATATAATGAATTATTATTTATGCGCCTTTTTTTTTCTTTCAGGCCCGCGAATTTGGGCCAGGCCCTCTGTTTAACCAAATTCTTCCGCTTCTTATGACGCCCACGTTAGAAGATCAGGAGCGTCATTTGCTAGTAAAAGTTATTGATCGGATATTGTACAAACTGGTATTCTTATTTTATTAGATTCATTATTTTTTAACTTTTTACTTTTTTTGGCTTTATAGGATGATCTCGTGAGGAATTACGTTCATAAGATTCTTGTAGTTATTGAGCCGCTGCTTATTGTCGAAGATTATTATGCGAGAGTGGAAGGTTTTTTTTGATTGGTTAATTATAACAAATGATAACGGATCATTATTTTCACTGCAGGCCGGGAAATAATCTCTAATCTAGCTAAGGCCGCCGGGCTTGCTACAATGATTTCTAACATGCGCCCTGATATTGATAACGAAGACGAATACGTCCGTAATACGACTGCCAGGTTTCCTTAATAAGCAATCTTCTTATTTATATATGTGTTGATTGGTTGCTTTTTAAAGAGCTTTTGCAGTGGTGGCCTCGGCTTTAGGCATTCCCCAACTTCTTCCGTTTTTGAAGGCCGTTTGTAAAAGTAAGAAATCGTGGCAGGCTCGCCACACCGGCATAAAAATTGTCCAGCAAATCGCCATTCTTATGGGTCAGTTTGAATTTTTTGTTCCCTCCTCCGCTCACTGGTTTCTATTGGGCTGCTTTTGGTTGCAGGTTGCGCTATTTTACCACATTTGCGCAATTTGGTAGATATTATTGCGCATGGTCTTGAAGATGAGCAACAAAAAGTCCGCACTATCACTGCTCTCGCTATTGCTGCTCTTGCCGAGGCCGCGACTCCCTACGGTTTACTATTATTTTACGTATTATATAAAATAATTAATAAAATTGAATTTCTTACGTCGAGCAGGTATTGAATCTTTTCAAGAAGTCATTAAAAAACTTCATCGCGGCATTGAAAAGTACCACGGAAAAGCGTTGGCTGCTTTTCTAAAGGCGATGGGCTATATTATTCCGCTTATGTCTCCCGAACTCGCCGTGTTTTTTACCGGCTCGGTAAGTTTTTTTACCTATAAATAATGATAATAAGCGCTGCTTCACTATAAATAATAAAAAGTAAAAATATAGTGATCATAAGTTTCATTAATTTTTATGAATATGTATAATTTTTTAAGATTCATAAAATTCTTGTTCGCGAGTTTCAAAGCCCCGATCCGGAGATGAAAAAAATTGTACTGAAAGTCGTTAAGCAATGCTGCAGTATATTATTATTATTATTATTATTATTATTATTATTATTATTATTATTATTATTATTATTATTATTATTATTATTATTAATTATTATTATTATTATTATTATTATTATTATTATTATTATTATTATTATTATTATTATTATTATTATTATTATTATTATTATTATGAAAGGCACTGATGGCATTGATGGCCAGTTTATTAAAGAAAACTTTATTGATGAATTTTTCAGAGCCTTTTGGGTTAAGCAAGTCGCTCACGATAGGTAAACGTTTATAAAAGTTTTATTATTATTATTATTATTATTAATATTATCGCTATAATTATTATCTTTATTATCTTTAATATCATTATTATTATTGCAGGCATATATATCGCCAATTAGTCGACACGACTATTGAACTGGCCAATAAAGCGGGCGTTTCTGAGATTGTTTCTCGAATTGTTTCTGGAAAGCATTTCATTATTATTATATTTTTTTACTAATTTAATGATTAATAATTTATTTATTATAATGATTTTTTATAATCTGTATTATTATACTTCTTTTTTTTATATTTAATATTTTATATATTATGAATTTATAATTATTATTTATTTTATTATTATCACTAAATTTACTTTATTTTAAGTAAAATTATGGAATAATTTATATTTTATAAATTTTTCATTATTTTAAGTTATAAGGTAGTTATATTTTATTATTATATAATATTTTTTGCTTTTTAAGTTATTATTAATTTATTATTATAATTCTTTTTTTAGTATATTTATAATAATTTATTATCAAAATTATTTTATTATTTATCATAATATAATTTTTTGGCATTATAATTTATCATAATTTTATTTTACTATTGATTCTTATAAAAAAATATATTTTTATTTTTGTTGTGTTTTATAATAATTTATATTATTATTTAATATATTTTTTTCATTATAATTTATTATTATTTTTAAATATATATTTTTTATTTATTTATTATAATTTTATAAATATTGTGTTTTATAATATTTTTATTTATTACTAATAAATTATTTTTAATCTATTTATAATGTTTTATTATCTCTTTAATATTAATTTTTTTTTCTTGAATTCATTTATTATTATTTTATTCATATTGTATTTTTGTTATTTTAACAATTATATTTATTATTATTTATTATGATATTATTCATAACAGGATTGAAAGACGAATCTGAACAGTACCGGAAAATGGTCATGGAAACTATTGAAAAAGTTGTTGGGAATCTCGGCGCTGCTGATATCGATAATGCATTGGAAGAAAGACTGATTGACGGTCATTATTTTTGTTTCCCCCCCTCTTTTTTTTTGTTGGGGATTCAATTTTTTTTTGGTGCTTTAGGAATTGTTAGTGCCTTTCAAGAGCAAGAGAGCGGCGATGAGGTCATGCTGAACGGCTTTGGCACTGTAGCCAATACGCTTGGACTACGCATCAAACCTTATTTACCTCAAATTTCAGGTCCTTTTTCTTAGTTTTGATTGACTTGGGATTCGTTACGTATATAATGATTGGCGATTATTTGGCTCTTTTTAGGGATTGTTTTGTGGAGGCTTAACAATAAAGTCGCTAAAGTGCGTCAACAAGCAGCTGATTTGGTGTCTCGTATTGCTGTCGTCATGGTATTTATAGACTTTGTCCATTTCTTGGAGGATATGTTTTTTTATTGGCTGGTTATTAACTGTTGGGGCTGATATAATATTTTGATTACGAAAGTTAGTATTGTTGGGCGCTGTTATACATATTAATCGGTACTGGACACGAATAAATTACCGCATTCCTTATATTTTTAGAAACTATGCGGTGATGAAACATTGATGGGCCACTTGGGAAGAGTATTGTTCGAGTCTATTGGCGAAGAGTATCCCGAGGTTTTAGGTAGCATTTTATGCGCCATGAAGGTTATTCCCCGCCCTTTTTTATTTATGTATTCAATGTTTATAGTATATTTTTTATTGATTGACCAATAAAAGAGCATCGTGAATGTTATTGGCATGTCCCGCATGACTCCGCCAATCAAAGATTTACTTCCAAGGCTTACTCCAATCTTAAAAAACCGCCACGAAAAGGTTTTCAGTTACCTTTTTTTCTTAACTTATGCGGCCATTTGATTGGAGTTTTTTTTAAGGTTCAAGAGAATTGTATCGATCTGGTTGGGCGAATTGCCGATCGCGGTGCAGAATATGTTGGGTTCTCATTATTTTAATGAATTTTTTTTATTTTTTAATTTTTTTTATTTTTCTTTCTTTTCTATTCAGTGCGAAGGAGTGGATGCGGATTTGCTTTGAGCTACTCGAATTATTAAAGGCGCATAAAAAGAGCATCCGGCGCGCGGCGGTCAATACTTTTGGGTATATCGCGAAGGCTATTGGTCCACAGGATGTTCTGATCACATTGCTTAACAATCTTAAGGTTGCGCGGTTTTTTTGTAAATTTTTATTATAAAAGTTATATCAAAAAAGTTTACAAGCGCTTTTACTTTTTTCTTAAACGTTATTCATTTTTTAGTTAAACTGTTATTAATATTTTTATTTTAATATTTTTTTAAAAAACTTTTTTATTATAAACAATATTAACTCAGTACCAGTTGGAAAAGTTTATTAAAATTTTTTTTTACTGCTATGACGAAACATTAAACTTTATTATAATACCTTTTTATTTGCTAAAGTATATTATAAACTTTTAAATATAACAAAAAACTGAAAGTTATTTATATTATTTTGTTTGTAAAAGTGTATCATTAACTTTTTTTTTAAAGAGAATATAAACTTAATATTTTAAAAAACTATAGTATAAACTCTTTTGTAACGTAAAATGTTATTTAAAGTCTATTATAATTATTTTTGATAGAAAAAAACATTTTATATATAAAAGTGTATTATAATTTTTATAAGGAGAATAAAAAGTTTATTATAGTTATTTTATATAAGTTTATTTTATATAAATACTTTTATAACTAAAAACTAACTTGTAAAAAAAAGTTTATTATACACATAATATAGCGAAAAAAAAATTTATATTTGCTCCCTTATTATTTTTTTATAAAAAGAAAATAAAGAACTTTTTATATTTGTTTTATATATAAAAGTTTATTTTAAACTTATAACTAAAAACATATTTATAGAAAAAAGTTTATTAATTGTTTTATAACGAAGTTTTTTCATTGATTTTGTTTTATTTATAAAAATTGTTTTTATAATTATTTTTCTAACGAAAAACTTAATTTTATATGAACAAGCAAATTAAATAAGAGTTTCTTATTATATTTTTTATAGCGAATTACAAAAAATTGAAAGTGTGTTAAAAGATTTTTTTTATAAGGAGAGTATAAACTTTTTTATTTTTAAAAACTTGAACTTTTATTATAACTTTTTATATATAATATATAACTTTTCAGGTTCAAGAGCGGCAGAACCGCGTGTGTACCACCGTTGCTATTGCTATTGTAGCGGAAACGTGTTCGCCTTTTACAGTTCTTCCACATTTGATGAATGAAGTGAACTATTTTTTTTTATTTACTTGTTATTATTTATAAAAAAAATTAATATATAATAAATAATAAATATACAAGATATATATTCAAAAAAATTAGTATATTTCAAAAAAATAAATAAAAACGTAAAAATAGCATTGTATATATATAAATAAATTACTAATAAAATAATGAATTTTTATATACTTAGCATTTTTTTATTTTTTTATAGCAATGTTCGTGTTTTTTGATATAGTCTATTTATGATAATAATAAATTATAATTATTATATATAAATAAATAAAAGTTTATTGATTGCATTATATTTTACTTATTATTTTAATGAATGAAATTAAAAATTAATAAATATTAAATCAATAATTTTTTTAGTAACTCTTTATATTTAATTCTTTTTATTGCGTCTTCTTACAGTAAAAAGTCCTAAGTTTTTTCTTTTATTTATTGTATTTTATGTGTAAATTTTTTTATATTTTTGCATATAAAAGTTTTTATTATCGTTAATATGTTTTTTTTTAAATAACTATATTGTTTTTTTGTATGAGTTTATATATATTTAAAGAAGCTATTATTCGTATATTTCACCTATTGTTGTGTACAATATATTTTATATTATTGTTTACTTATTATGGGTGTGATCTACGTTACTGATTTCCTGAGCTTATTATACATAAAAGTAATAATATTTATTTCCTATAGTATTTGAATAGTTCTGCTTTATAAGTCATTATATATATTATTATTTACTTCTTATGCTGTTGTACAGTATCGAGTTTTAAATTTACTATAAATATTAATAATAAAATTTTTTTATTTTTACTTTTTATGTTAATAATTTGTTGGTTTTTAAGTTATTATTATTTATTATTATTTATTATTATTTTTACTTATTACGCTTATGCTATTACGCAGTACCGAGTTCCTGAGCTGAATGTCCAAAACGGCGTGCTCAAGTCTCTTTCTTTTTTGTTTGAGTACATTGGAGAAATGGGAAAAGGTTTTATTATTCTTATATTTCTCATTTTTTATAGATAAAGTTTTTAAATTTTGTTTACTGAAGTATTTATATGAAAATTTTTTTTAAAATTGACAAGTATTGATATACTTTTATTATATATTTATCATTATCAGTCCTTTTTTATTTTTATTATTTTAAAAAAAATATATTTTTTATTTTTTTAATATTATTTTCTTTCACTTGATTATATTTTTAAACACTTTTTTCATGAAGATTATATTTATGCTGTAACAACTCTTCTTGAAAACGCTCTGATCGACCGCGATCTTGTTCATCGCCAGACCGCCTCTTCCGTCGTTAAGCACATGTCCCTTGGTTTCCTTATATTAATAATATTATTATTTTTTATTATTATTAAAAATTATGTTTATTTATATTTGCTTTCCATCTATATATGTTATAACTGTCATATAATATATTATATTATTTAGTTTTTGCAAGAATATAATAATATAAATACAATGTATTTGTATTATTATAATCCTTTTATACATTACATAAATATATTTATATTTATAATAAAATATCTTAAAATTAGTTTATTTTTTTAAGATTGTACTTAACCACTTTTTTTAACCAATAAATTTGTTTCATTTTCAGGGGTTTTTGGATTTGGTTTGGAAGATGCTTTAGTTCATTTGTTAAATTTTGTGTGGCCAAATATTTTTGAAACTTCTCCGCACGTGATCAACGCAGGCAGTTTTTTTATTTATCATATTACTGTCTTTATTATTCATTATTATTATTTATTTATTTAATACTATAAACTGTTAACAGTTCATAATAATACAGTTATGGAAGCCATTGAAGGCTTAAGAGTTTCACTCGGGCCTGGTGCTATTCTTTATTATGTATTGCAGGTATTTTTTGCTTGCTTATATTAATTTTATTATTATTATTATTATTATTATTATTATTATTATTATTATTATTATTATTATTATTATTATTATTATTATTATTATTATTATTATTATTATTATTATTATTATTATATATTTAAAGGGATTATTCCATCCTGCAAGGAAAGTTAGGGAAGTGTACTGGAAGATTTATAATAACTTGTACATCGGCGCACAAGTAAATTTTTAGATCATTTTTTTTAATTTATTCCTTATTATTACGAATACCGAAGGACGCACTCGTGGCCTTTTATCCGCGGCTGGAAGATAATGAGAGAAATAATTATCTTCGACGAGAACTTGAATATGTTCTTTAAAAATTTTATGTTGTATAATTAAAAAATTAATAAAATTTATAAAATTTGGTTTTTATTTAAATTGCTTTAGAAAAAAAAAAGTTTTACCCTTACAACTGTATGTAAACGAATTAATTAATATAAAAGTACGCATAACGGCTTATAATATAACCTTAAAGTAAAAGTTTTGCTTTGCTATGAGAGTCTAATTAGAAAAAGTAGAAGTTTAAGAGCTTTATAAATAATAACTCCTTTCTTAAAAAATTAAAAACAGATTAAAAGAAATTTTATAAACTTTTATTTTTACGTACATAATTACTTAAATTTAAGGATGGTGGCTCCATAAAACTCTAGCGGAATTTAGTGGAGCTAATTTAAGTATTTTATAAGGATTTTCAAAATATGGTTGTCTTCCACTAAAGTTAGGAATCCAGTTAATTAATAATTTTATTTGATATTATTATATATAATTTAAATGGAAATTAGATGTTTTTGACCTTTACTTTGAAATGATCGTTTATGATTTTATTATCCAATTTTAAGATAATATAAAGCTGTGAAAGGCTTAACAATACTCTAAAGTATTTCAAAAATTATTTCCCCGGCCAAATCGGTAAGTTTAAAAACAATGGTATCGGAGGCTATCTAGCTATTTTTAATATTTTAAAAAAAATATTAAAAATAGCTAATTAAAAGCATTAAACTATTTTTAAAAAATAAAGTAAAAATACAAGATTTTCATAATCGATAATAAAAGTATTTGTTCACTTTATGTTTTTGCAATTAAGTAACTTGCGCTTTAGCATTTCAAAGATGGATATTTCAAAGTTTAAAGTTTATAAAATAACCCTGTTAACTTACCTGCATTAACAGAAAAAAAAATATTACACTTTGTACGACTTCTCAATACGTATAAAACTTTATATTACTAACAAATAAATTGTGATTAACTCTTTTAAATAAGCTCTAGTCATAAATTAAAACATTTTACAAATAATAAGCAATTCGTTAATTATTTTTTATAAAAAAGTTAAGTACTGTTGGTTGCATAGATTGGTTAAAGAAAGAACCACATACATACGTGTGATAGAGCGCGTGTTAATCCACGTGCTCAAAAATGCTTAAAAATGTTAACAAAAACAATGCTGCTACTCAAACCTCTCTTAAATAAGAATTATCCCAAATGTTTCAACCCTTGAGAGTTGAGAGAAAAAGTAATAAATATGTGATAAAACTTTTAAGGTTAAATGTGGTTCTCTTCTCCGCCTCTTTTTTTTCATTCCTGATTAAGAACTTTGGCAGCAGCGTATAGCTCCTTTTATTTTTACTTTTAAAGGGTATTAGCAGTTCACACTTTATAATATGTTTTAACTACATTGTATAGGTGAGATACAGAATTATAAAGGCTGGTTTCTGTGTGAAAAATTTCGATTAGTAGTAAAATTTTATCTGAATTATTGTAATTCAATAGGTTTAAAACATGGCTAAAGAGTTGTGATTTAAGTAAATAAACCGCATACGTAAGAAATAGTGTATTAGGGGGGGAAATTGCGTTTTTAAGCGCTATAGAATATTTAATAAAAAAAAAACAAGGTGTAATTATTTTTTTTTAAAAATTAAGCGCTGTTTTTTAATTGTTTCAGCATATTTTACTTTTTAAGCCTTGTTCTACCAAGTCCGCTACATTTAGACGTGTTGACTTCACAGGCTGATAGCTTCCAGTACTAGTATACTATAATATATGTATCATATAGTAAAGTCGAAAGGCTAAAAGAAAAACTGTGGTAATTTATTTGACAATCTTTAACCCTACCGAGGGCCTTGCCTTTCAAACCAGGAGCGAGTGGATATAAAGAAAATCTGGCCAACGCGTGCCACATCGCTTATAATGCAAAACCCTCAGGCGAGTGACCCACACATCACATACACTAGTTAAAACTAATTTCGCAAATTTTCGTTACAGAGCATTATTTACTTTTAAAATAAAAACTTATACAATCAAAGATGGCCACCATAATCCGGTATCAAGAAAAACCCTTTTCTGGATAATAAAATAATTTTTTTTTCTCGAAATTTTTCATTGCAACATCTGTAAGGCCCAAAGGTAAGTTTTAGAGGTATGCTTTTCCTCAGAACACTATTGTCTTTTTTTAAAAAGATATTTTTTACTTCTAGAAGGATTCTTTGGAACCCCTAAAAGCTGATTTTAAAGTTCTTGACAGTTTTATAGAAGAGTACAAACGAATTAACAACTTTTATCACTGTAACAAAGAAGGTAGATAGTATAATTAGATATTACAAACTTTTACTATCAATACTTATTTTGAACGAAATTCAACATTGTAATCACTGTAACAGCTTCTGCTGCTGTTTAATTTGGGAACTTCGTCATTTTCTTACAAACTTCAGATCCTGTTTACAGTGCTAGATTTCTAAGACAAGTATAAGAAACTATATATTTACAAACTTTGCGATCCCCTTTAAACATAACTATAAGGCTTCCAACTGCACACTTTTTGATCGTAGTTAAGTGTAAAAAAATATACTAAGTACTATTTAAAATTTTCTTTTTTTTAAAAGGAAAATATTACTACGAGAAAAAGGTAATAAATATACAGAACAACGACGTTTCTCTTCTTCTTACCTTTATTAAAGTTAATAGGTGATAAACGACGAAGTAACAAACTTTGGCGCTTAATTTATTGGTTTTATAATCCTAAATTAGTATATTAGAAAATAAAGATAGTCTTCAGTGTGCCTTTTTTAAAAGGTGAAAAATTTATATATCTTCGTGTATTCATTTATTTTCTTGACTAATATAATCAGAGTGAACTTGTATATTTAAGTTTTTTTTTTAACTTTTACGTCAAGGAAGGATACGTGTAAGGATTGTGTTAGGCAAACCTTTAACTAAAAAACTATAAAATAAGATTTCGTTACTGATTTTCGAAGAATTATTTCTTATTGAAATAACTCTTAAGAATGAACGAAATAAATTTATTATCATTAATAGTTTACACATAAACACAGTTAAAATTTCTTTTAAGGGCAGGAATTTTTGGTTAAGATTTAGTTATGTTGTGATAAATCAAAAGTTAAAATAATTTCCTAATAGTATATTGATGAACGAGGAACAACTTAATTCCGTAATACTTGGCGATGGTACTTTTTATATTTAAAATTTCAAGTTAAGTTTTTAAATATATCTAGTATAAACACACCCAAATTGATTACTATTTTCTTTTTAATAAACTAATAATAATATAATAGCCGTAAGTAACAAATACATATTATTTTTAGTTGAGTTTTTATTGTAAAATTATTTTTACCAATTTTATATTATTATAGTATATTCAATAGTATTTAGAAATTTAAAAAAGAATTCAACTTTCTAAGATATTTTACTTAATAAGGAGCAGTTTTGGTCTCAGCCGGGCCAGGCTCGGGTAAAACAAAAGTAATAATTTCCAGAATAGTGCATCTTTTAAAGATGGGAGTTTCCCCGTCTTGCATTCTTGTTATTACTTTTTCCAATAAAGGTTTTTGATATAATTTTTATATAAAAATTTTGATAAATTTCTACTTTTATAAAGCCGCTTTGGAGGTAAAAACTCGTATTTATGAGGAATTGGATTTGAGTTTTTTAGAAGTTAGCAATAAAAAAGCATCATCGCATATCACAGTTTCTACTTTTCACTCCCTTTGCGCAAAAATACTTCGAAAACATTCAAATCAATATAATGTCCCCAGTAACTTTGGTGTAATTTTTTCTTTTCTTATATGCTCTGGTAGAACTTATATAACTTTACTATTACAGATCTTAAATACTAGCGATCAGAAACAAATCTTTATGGAAATCTTGAATAAATTAAATAACGGATCTGGTCATTATCGTTATTGTAAATGGCTCGTCAGAAATAAAAAGTTTGAAATCATTAACGAATTAGATATTTTATTACTTTATTTTATATACGCTAAGATAATTTATTAATTGTTCTAATTTTGTTTTTTCAAAATAGAAAATATAACTTTATGGATGAATACCAATTTTGCGCTGACAGATTTTCTAAAAATTTATGCGCGACTTACCTAAAGGCCATCAGTACTAACAAAAATCTTGGACTTCTTCTAAATTCTTATATGAAAAACATAAATAAACTTGATTTAAATTTTATTAAACCTGCTGATAAGCACACCGTAAAGTGATTTTATTATAAATATTTCTTAATAGTAAAAAATTTCTTTATTTTTTAATTTTCATTGATATAATTTTAAAAGAAAAGGACGCCATTTTTTTTTTTAATTTTTGGTTTAAAATTTTTTTATTAGTTTTTTAATATATTTGGGCATTAAAGATAGTTTGCTATATATGGATTTATATAAAACCATTTAATAATTACATTAAACTTTTAAAAAATTATATTAATTTTTATAATTTTTCTTTTATAACATTTAAATTTAAATTTTTTTAAAATCTGCAAAAAATTTTCTCAGGATATTTAAATGCTTCCTGAATTTTTCACTATTATAAATTTTGTTAAACTTTTTACAATTTATAAATGCTTTAAGTTATATTATTATTTTTAATATTATACTTTTCATTCGGAGTTTTAACTTATATACTCGTAAACTTTTAAAAAAAGAAAGTTTTTGTATTAATTAAATTCCTCTATTTTTTATAAATAGTTTATAATAAAGCTATTATATTATGAAAGTTTTTCATAAAATTTTACTTTTTTTGAACAGTTTTGTATTATATTTGTTTTGTATAATAATTTCATAAAGAATGAAAGTTTATTTATAAATATATTTATATTATACTAATATAATTTAAGTTTATCGTTTTTAAAAATATTTATTATAATAAAGAAAATATTGTACTAGTACTTGAAAATTTACAGGACTTATTATTTCTGCGCTTAGCAACTTTATTGAAACTGTAAATATTAATTATTTTAATATTATTAGTAAAAAATTTATTATATTTATTAAAGCAATTTGATACTTTACTTTATGTAATATTGTAACTTTTTTTATACGCACTAAAAATAAAGGTAACAAAAATATTTTTTATTATAAACCGATAAAATTTTGTAACAGTTAATATATATGTATCCTATTTTATAATTTTTATTAAAAGCTTAATAGAAAGTTTATTATAAAGAAAACTTTTATAAAAGTTTTTATTGTTATTTTTAATTTTTAAAGTCTATTAAAAAAGTTTATTTATAGTTAAAAAGTTTATATAAAGATTACTTTTTTGTTCTGAATATGACGATTTTTATATATATAATACTTTCAGTCCAAAAAAGTTTATAAAAAAAGTTAAAATGAAATTTATTTATTTTTATAATTTGAGTAAACCAAAAACTTTCGAAGACCGTAAAATAGATTTTTTGTTGAATAAAATTTTTAAGTTCATTGTTGTTGTGTTCTGAATATCTATCATAGACTTAATTATTTATTTTTCCAAAAACTTATTAAAAATTTTAATTATCGATAAAAGTTTCTCTGATTTTTGCGTAAGGAATATAATAACTTTCCATCTCGAAAACTCTATAAAAAGTTTATTTTAATATAAAAATTTATTAAAAAGTTCATTATTTTCGTGCGCTGAGAATAAAAAACTTTACTCATAATTTTTAAAGCTCACTATTTATGCGTTTAAGTACAATAATAAAAAACTTTTATAGAAGCTCAACAAAAAGTTTATTTATGTGTAAAAGTCTTATCAAACTTCACTATTTTTGCGCTCTGCAACTTTATAGGTCGGTTTTCTTTGGCATCAGTACCACCGGCAGTTGACCCGCTGGAACTATTTGGACTTCGATGATTTGCTGCTGTACACAGTTTTATTGTTCCGGAAACATCCAAGGATATTAAAAAGTTATTCGAAGCAGTTTAAGTATATTCTTATTGATGAGTTTCAAGGAAAGTGAAGTTTTTTTACGAGTTTTTATATTATTTCTTCTATTTAATCTTTTTTGTTACAATTTTTTTATTATTATAGAAAAAAGAATTCTTTATTATTAATTTTTACTGTTATTTACTTTTAAAAAGAGGAATATATAATTTATTACTTTTTTGTTTTTTTTTTTAAATTTTTTGATTATTTTTTATATAAAAGTGATATCTTTATTATATTATTATTACTATTATTAATTTTTACTATAAAAAGTGGCTTTTATAATTACTTATTTATTTTCTAAATTTACTGTTGTATATTATTTATATGAAAGTAATAATATTACTAATATTATTTATTACTTAGGTTTTTTTATTTTTGTTGTATTTTTTTATTTCAGGGTGATAACCTTTGTTATTATTATTATTAATTATTATTAAGTTTTTTATTTATATGAAAAGTGGCCTGGATAAAGTTAATACCGTATATTTATTATGTTATTAGTATTTATTACATTTAATAATTATTAATTTATTATAATAAAGTAACTTTTATTATTAATTGTTATATCCTTTTCCAAGTTTTCTAATAATTTATATAAAATTATTCATCTTATTTATATTTCTTTATGTTAATATTTGTAAAGCGTTTTTATATGCATTTTCCGTTGATTGATTGTCTCATATTATTATTATTAAGTAAAACTTCTTTAATATATAAATTCTGAAACTTTAATAATGCATATTTATATTTTTTAATACATTTTTTCATATAAAAACCATTTTAGTTTATTAATTTCCTACTATAATTTTTTTATCTAGATTTTTTATTAGTTTATATACTATTATAGTATTACTTACTGTGAAGCATTACTTTTTTTTTATTTTATATTTATATATATTATTATATAAATATGAAACTATAACTATTATTATTCCGCCTTAAAACTTTTTTTAGTATTTTTTAATTATGTTTTTTAACTTTTTATTATATATAGTAAAATGTTTATTTATCAGTTATAATATTTATTATTATTATCAATATTTTAGTGAGTTTTAATAATTTATATAAAGTTTTACTGTTAAATTCTTTCGCGTTTTATAAGATATTAATATTTTAATATTTAAATGTTTATTATACATTATTATTATTACTAAAGTTAAAACTTTTATTATTTTTTTATTTATTTTTATAAAATTATTTTGCGTTATTTTTTAATTTATATTGTATTTCTTTGTTTTTAAAATATTTCTTATTTTGTCTCAACACAATTATTATTATAGACCCTTTTGCATTATTATACTTTTTTACTATTTTTTATTATTTTGTTAATTATTATAAATTATTTAATTGTTTAAATTTTAACAAAATTTTTTTTTTATTTTTTTAAATTAGTTATTATTATTTGTTTTATATTTTTATTAAGTCCTCTATTTTTATTTTTTAAAAAATTTTTCAAATTACTTATTTATAATTTTTTTTTTGTTTTATTTTATTAATAAAATATTTATTTCTAATTTTTTTAATTTTGGAAATTATTTATTTTATTATAATTAAATATTATTATTTTTTTATTAGTAACTATTTATGCAAAGTTTATTATTATATTATAATTTATTATTAAATCCTTTTTTATCTGTTTTTATTGTTTATTATTACTTTTTTATTTTTATTAAATAATATATTTCTTGTATTTATATATAAAATATATATTTTTTATTTTTTCACACTAAATATTATTTTTTTATTCGTATGATGACGAAAAATATATTGATAATTAGTATTTTTAAATTTTTTTATAAGTTCTTATTATTTTATATATTTATATTTTGCTAATCATTTTTATTTGTATATTTTTTCTGTTTACTCGGAAATTTTTTATATTTTTATATTATTTTTATTTATGTATGTTTTCTCTTTTTTTTTAACAAAAAATATTTTTTGAAGGATTTTATATATTACTTTTAAAATTTTATGTTGAAATATTTATTTAATATTATAATATCACCTCTTAAATATTTTATAAAAGTATAATAATTTTTATTTTCAAAAAACTATTTTTTCTATTCAAATATTAACTATCCAAATATTTAACAAACACTATTTTTTGTAAGTATTTATATAATAAAACTTTAATGAAAATATTATTTTTTCTTTAAAATTTTTATTTTTCATTATTTTTTTAATTTTTCTTTATCTCTTAATTTTTTTTTCATTATATTTACAGATACTAACAGTTTGCAGTATGAACTTGCCAATCAACTCTCTTCGTTTCACTCGAATCTTTTCGTTGTCGGGGACTCTGATCAAAGTATTTACGGTAATATATTAAAAGAAAATAAAAAACAATTATTATTATTATTACTTTTATTATTACCGAAAGTTATGATAATAATAACAAGTAAATAGTAAAACATAATGTAGTAGACTTTTAAAATTTTATAAATATAAAAGTACAAATACTATTATAAGTATATTTAATATTAGTTCCATAGTAAACGTAAAAATGCTAATGATAAAAAATTTTTATAAGACAATTGAGGTGTATATGAGTAATTCTTATTTTAAAAGTCAATAATATTTAATGCTAATTGGCTGAACCAATTGTACACGAGGAATCATACAAACCACTGTTTATTTGTAAAAAGTACGCATACAAGCCGTTTTATTGGCTTGAATAACACTTTTTTCAAAGTCGATATGTGATATAAATTGAACAATCATACATAAAGGAATATATGAACCAATTATAATCTGTAAAAGTACACTTTTTATAATAAAGAAGCCTTTTGATTGGATTGGCAGGCATAACTTTTTCTAAAAACCAATAATATTTGATATTAATTGGTGGACTAATTGTTTATGAGATATATCCAAAAACTAATTTTTATTTTCTAGTACATTTTTAAATAATGTCGTTAAAGGGGTTTAGAAAGCACTACTGTCACTATTTTTACTAAAAAAAACCTGCCGTTTTTCAAAAACTTTATATTACGAAATTGAAATTAAAGGATTTCATTTATATAATTTAATTTTTTTTCACTGTTTTTAAATTTTTTTAGACTTCATAAATATTTATTTTATAGACTATTAACCTCGAAAAAATGCTTCGTTATTATTTTTTCATAAATAATTTTTTTTTATTGGATTTATAAAGAATTATAATATTAGGAATACTACATATGCATATATTGTTTTTTATTATTTTTTTTTTCGTTATAAATTTTTTACTTCTTACAAAGAGTATATAAAGTTTTCAAGCACTTTTCAATTTTTATAATGATTTTTTACCTTGTTGGGATCTATTTTATAATTGAGAAAAATCAAGTAAACTAAAGTTTTTTATAATTTTTTTAATTCTTTTTATAATGAATTTATTACTTTACCATTAGAAACATTGACAGTTAAAAATTTTGTAAAGTAAGCAATAACGTTGAGCTTGAAAAATCTTCTCGATTATTCCAAATAATTATTTTATAAAACTGGTAACAGTCAATTTTTTAATGCCTTTCCCGAAATTTTTGGGTTCAAGAAATTTATAGTGCCTTTTTAAAAAAATATCCGTCGTCACTTTTTTAAGGATTACCTTTTTTGGCCGCATATAAAAATTTTTTATGATGAATTGGCTTCAGTTTAACTAAGCAAAATAAAATTACAATTACTATAAGGAAACTTCTATCAGTAAATTTTGTCTTAATTTATTTGTAAACACAATAAGATTATTAATTATAATGAACGGAATAGTAACAAATTAATTATAATACTATAATTAATAGTACTAATTTTTTTTTACCTCGTATTCATTATTTTAAGTGAATTGCAAGCCCGATAGCAAGCCATTCATTATTATTTTTATTCCCATTTGACCTTTCGTAGAATATAAATACTGTTTTTTATCATTGTTTCGTAGTGTTTTTAATAACTATTAATAATTTATTTTGATCTGCATTCTTTTTTTTATAATAAGTATAAAAAAAGTTATTCACAATAAATATTTTTTATATTTTTTAAAATTTTATGTATATTTATTAATTTCACTCTATTTTTTGTGCAACAAACATTTAACGAAAGGCTGGAGAAATGCTGTTTATGAAAATATGCTTCACTTTATTGATGACAAAAGACCTTCAGTTTTCGTACTTACCGTAAGTTTTCTATATAATATTAATAAAATTTACAAAGTTCTTATAAAAAATTGTAGTTTTTCATATATTTCTTAATATTTATTATATTTATTATTTTTTATAAAAAACTTTTTTAGGAAGTTTATTGAAAACATGATAACTTTTATAAGAAAAGAGTACATAATAATAAATTTCATTATTTTCTACATACTCATGTTATTGTAAATAAAACATAATCATATACTAACCAATAGAACGTCTTAATTTTCTTAAAAAATTTATAAAAATAAGTTTTATTATATACTTTACAATATAATCATATAAAAATTTTAGTTTATATTATTTTTTATAATACAATATATTTTTTATTTTTTTATATCAATCATTGCAGTTAATAGTATTTTTATATAATTTTTATAATATTTTTTATTAAAATATTTATATTTATAAAAAAATTTTTTTTATAAAAGTCACTTAAGGGAACGTGTACATAATAAATATAAAGTTTATTATTTTTCTTTATTTTTACAGTATTCCGCAATTGATAATTATTAATATAATAAAATTTTCAAAAAAATTTCTAATAAATCGTTATTTTATTTGTTAAGAAAAATATTAGTATTAATAAAAAAACCTTTTTTATTAATGATTTATGTAAAAAAAAGTTAGTTTCAAATATTTTTAACTAATGATATTAGTATAATAATAATGGTTATAATAATAAATGCTTTTCGCTACGTTAAAGTTGGTGCTGACTTTATATATTATTACGTAACTTCATAAAAAAAATTGCATACCATACTTGCATGTTAAACGGCAGAAAATTCACTATTTATTTTTAACCGAGACTTTTGGTAGAATTATAGCGAAGAATTACTTTTGTACTAACAATTAGATAGTTTTTAAATAATATTATAATAATAATATTTATAAAATCGTGATGAAAACCTTTTATATAAAACTTTAAAAAATAGTTTTTATTCTTATTTATTTTCATAAAAAAGTGACGTTTATTTTTTTTTTTTATTTTTTAAATAAATTTTCTTTAGATGGATCGATAATAATTGTATTATGTAGTTCTTTTTATTTTATTATTATTATTATTAAAAATTTTATTACTTTTTATAATATATTTTTCTTGTTATCTTATTTTATATTTTTCTACTATGTAACTTTTATATTTTTTAATAAATTATTAATATATACATTTATTCCTATAATTTTTTAATATTTATAATTTATTTTTCTTATTATTATTTATTATAAAAGTTTTTTATTTTTTATTATTTTATTTAGAATTTTATATTTTTTTAATAATTTATTAATATATATTCATAATTATGTTTTATTTTTTTTATATTTTTTTTTCTCTTATTATTCTTCTATCTGATACTAATTTACTATTTAAACTTTTTATATTTATAAGTAAGATTTTAATATATACTATTTCTCTTATTATTTTTCTTATAAATTTTTGTTTATTAATAAATTTTTAATATATATAAAATTATCCATAACACTATTTTATGTAGTATATATATTTTTTAAACGGTTGTGCTTTCTATTTTTTATTCACTAAAAATTTTGCTTTTCCTAATACTTTTTTTTATTTAAATAAATTTAAACATTTTTTTGTTTATTATTAATTTTGTAAATTTTTTAAATTTACTTTTTTCCTTTCTTATTTGTTTATTATTTTTATAAACTTGTAAATTTTTATTTTATTTTTTTTAAAAATATTAAGTTATCTCTTTTTTGTTTATTACTTACTTTTAAAAACAATTTTTTTTTAATTAAAAATAGTAAATTAATATTTCTTAAAAAATATAAATAATAATAACACCGAATATTATTTATAATATAACAACCATAATGCACCTTAAATACAAAATTATAAGATAATATTTTATATACAAAAAAAAAAGTTTTATACAAATAAAAATTAAAAAAATAATAGAAGCAACCTTAAAACTGTTAGGACAGCTCGGGCACCTCCTGCACCCTAAACAAGAATAATATAATTTATTTACTAGTTATTATTTCACATTTATTTTGTTATTGAATTTATATTTTTATATAAAATTTCAGTTTACTATTTCAATAATAATTCTTTTTAATTATTTTCATACAT
Source organism: Zophobas morio (assembly GCF_036711695.1). NCBI lineage: Eukaryota > Metazoa > Arthropoda > Insecta > Coleoptera > Tenebrionidae > Zophobas > Zophobas morio. The sequence continues at coordinate 71,419 of NW_026972759.1, read as the reverse complement.
TTATAATTTTTTTATTAAATTTAAAGTTTTTTATATATTTTTTGTTTATTATTTTGAAAAATATATAATTTATATATTTTTTTTGTTTATTATTTTTATAAATTTAAAGTTTTAATATTATTATTCTATTTTTATTTTTTTAACGAATCATAAGTTTTTTATATAATTTTCTTTATAATTATTTCAAAAAATTTAAAATTATTCAATATTTTTATTTTAATTTTACTTTTAAAATTTAAAGTATTTTATATATTTTTTGTTTGTATTTTCAAAATTTTAAAATTTTCTTTTTTAATTTTATTTTTAATTTTTGAAAAATATTTTTTGTTTATTATTTTTATTATAAATTTAAAATTTTCTATTTTATTATTTTACTTTAATTTTTTTGAAATTTTTAAGTTTTATTTATTAGATTCATATATTATTATTTTTTTATAATCCAAGTTTTTTGTTTTTTATTTTTAATTTATTATTATTTTATTTAAATGTAAATATTTATTCTTTTTATTCGTTATTTTTATATGTTTAAAGTTTTTTATTTTTTAATTCGTTATTATTTTTTTTAAATATAATTTTATTTTTTTATTTATTATCATTTTTATATGATCAACGTTTTTTATTTTTTTTTATATATATATAAATTTTTTTTCTTATTTATTATTATATATTTAAAGCTTTTTATTTTTTAATTCATTATTATTTTTTATAAATATTTTTTTTTCTTATTTATTATTATTTTGACGTTTTTTAAATTTATTTTAAGTTTATTTTTTTTTTCGTCAAAGTTTTTACTTTCATTTTTGTAAATTATTATTTTTAAATTTTTAGTTTTATTTATTATTTATTTTTGTTATTACTTTTAAGTTTTTCTATATAAATTTGTGTTTTCAGTTTTTATTAAAATATTTTTTACCATTCCATTTGTCTATTATTATTTTTATTTTAAAATTTTTTTTCTCTTTTTATGTATAATTATATTATTTTATTTTCTTGTTTATTTTTTTATATATTTTTAAAAATTTTAGATTTTAATTAATATTTATTAAATTTATATTATTAATTCTCAGTTTTTACTATAATAAATATAAATTCTTTATTATATGAAAAAAGTATATAGTTTGTATTATATTAATATGAGTTTTTACTATTTCATTTGTTATTACCATTGTATATAAATATTCCATCTTTATATTTAATGTTTTTTATTTTATTAATTCCTTGTTTATTGCTTTCTCCATATCTTACTATCTTTACTTTTTTTACTTTTTTATTTGTTTATTATACTTATTTTTTAATATCTTTTTTATTAAAAGTATTTACTTTTTCTTTATTATTATTCTCGTTTTCAAAGATTTTTATGTCAAATGCTATTCTTTATATTAAATAATTTATAAAAGTTTTCATTATTATAAAATTTTGAATAAAATTTTATGTTAATCATTTGATGTACTCATTTCTGCAAACTTTCAATTATTATAAAGAAACTAGAATTTCACGGAACGCTCAAGTTGCCGCTTATTGGCTAAAAATTTAGTCATTACAAATTTATTTTGTTATTATTTTAGTGAAATATTTTTTTGACTATATTTTCTTATTATTTCTATATCATTATTATTATTACTTATTAATAAATATATATATATTTTATCATTAATTGTCGTTAAACTTTTGTAAAGAAAAACTATCGCTCTACGCAAAATATACTCGACTTTTCAACACTTTTGCTGAAAAGCGCTCAGCGCATTGACCAGCCAAAAACCCTCGTGAGTGCGCAAAAAAGGGCGGGAAAAAGAGTATCTTTGAAAGAATTCAATGACAGCCACGCGCAGGCGTCCTCTATCGCCAAAAAAATAAAGAAATTTTATGCACGTGATACGGGCGCCTTTTCAGTAGCTCTTCTTGTGCGTTCAGGTTTTTTTTTATTTGTTTACCGTTTTTTCCTTTTTTTTAAATATATTTTAGTGAAAATATTATTAAATAAATATTTTATTACTTTAATATAAAAATAATTCTATTTATGTATAAATTTTTTATTTACCTTGTTACTATAGTAACCTTTTGTATTTATTTCTTCTCCTTGTGTTTATGATAACTGTTTGTTTATTTGGTACTTTCAGCCTATCAAATGCGCGAGTTCGAAAAATGTTTTACTGAAGGCAATATTCCATATACTATCATTGGCGGCCAAAAACTTTACGATAATAAAGAAATTAAAGCACGTGATTAACTTGATCATTCTTTATTGGAATCGCCTAATTTATTTTCCTGCAAGGATGTACTTGCTTTTCTGCGATTAGTGGCAAACTCTAGAGACCACGTGTCTTTTGAACGAATCATATTAGCCGCAAAAGGTTTATTATAACACTATTGAAGAATTTCGCTAGTTTTTGTATTTTGCTGACTCTTCATTATTTATTATTACTTTTGGTTATATTCCATTTTTTTTTAATATTTTTAATTTTTTTTCTCAATCTTCATATAAAAATATTTCATTAAAATTATCTTTTTTATAAATAGTGAAAATATTTTTTATATAATTCATTATAATAACTTTAATTTTTTTAATTAAACAATATTCATAAAAATAGTTATTAATATGCCATATATTTTTTGAAAGGTCTCATTGTTGTATTTCTTATATTATATTTTCTTTCAGGATTGGGCGTAAAGTGTTTAAATTTTTTGAATAAACTAATAAACGATTGGTCTACGAAAGATTTCTTGCAATTTTTCCAAACATTTTGGACTAATTATGTAGTTTAATATATTTTTTCACCATTGGAAATTTATTTGCTTTTTTAGCAAAATGATTGGCGTTTTTCGTCTCAACAATTAAAAACTTTAATCTCATTAACAAAGTTACTCGATCATTTACAGTTGCTTTGCATCAATGACGCGCCAGTGTCGGTTATACACGTCAATTTTTTATAAATTTTTTTTTCCCTTTTTACTTTTGATATTTTTTTTATTATAAAATAAATTTTATTTTTAATAATAAATACGCAATTTATTACTTTTTTAACTTTTTTTTAAATTTTATTAGGAAATGCTTCGTGTTATTATAGAAATTTTAGGTGAAGAGGTAAAAATTTTTTTAGTAGATAATATAATACAATAACGACTATAAATAAAAAAGTTTTGAATAAGTAACAATAAAAACTATAAATAAAATATATTTGCTAAACATTTACTTATAAAAGTTTGCATAAATAATAATAATTTAAAGAAAATAACTATTTCATAAAAATTGAAATTCTAATATTAATAATAAAGAATACGAAAAACTATAATAGTTGTGCTGTTTTAAAACTTTTGTAATTAAAAAATATAAAAAATGTTTTTATATAAATAATATTAAAATAATAAATGGAAATAAAAAGTTTAAGACATCATAGTAATAATAAAACTTATTCCTTATATAACAAAAATAGTGAATATGAAAAACTTGGTAGTTGTGTCTTTAATAAAACTTTTGTAATAAAATATTATTAAGTACTGATAAATAGTAAATAATATTAAATATTATATAAACGTACTGGTTTTGAAAAAAAGTAAAGAAAATACTAATAATCATAAATAAAATCAAAATCTATTAATTATATATTCAATAAAAATTATTAAGAAGAAAATTTAAATAAATAATAATTAAAAATAACATTCAAACAATAAATAATTAAGAAGATTTTTATATTATAATAGAAATTTATAATAAAGTATAACAATAATAAAATATTAATATTAAATAAAAAAGATTTATATTTATTATCTAAAATAAAAATATAATGTTTACAGTAAACACAAATAAGTAATAATAATAATATAAAATTAATAAATAAAGAAGACTTAAATATATTATAATAATAAATAAAAGTAATATATGAAAAGATTTAAATTATCTATTAGAAAAAACAATTAATATTTTTTAAAAAATTAAAATAGAAATAAATATTTTTTTTAATATGTTATAAAAATAATGAAACTTGAAATCTGAATAATAATAAATATAAAATTTACATAATAAATAAAGAAAACTTATTATATAATAACAATAATGGAAATAAAATATGTAAATTATAAGGAATAATATAACATTAAAAAAAATAATCAAAACGAATAAAAATAGTAATGGATACAAAATTTATGTAGCAAATCAAGAAAATTTTTATTATATATTAAAAATAACAATAAATTCCTAATAATAAGTAAATAATATCATAAATAAAGAAATTAAAAATTGAAAATTAGGTATAAAGACGAGTAAATAATAATAAAAATATTAATAATAAATAAAGAAAATTTATTATTATATAATATTAAATAAGAATATAATAATAATTAAATTAAACTCAATATATAAATTATAAGAATAAATAAAATATAAAAGGAAAACTTAAAGACGAATAAATAATAAGAAATTTTATTATATAATAAAAATAGAAATGTAATATGAATGAGGTAAATCTAATAAAATAAATAAAGGATAATAAAACATGAAATATAAATAATAATAAGAATATAAACCAAGAAATATTGAATAATTTTTAATAAAAATAATTTTTTAAATTAATATTCAAAAAAAAGTATAAAGAAATAATGAATTTAGGTAAATTATAAAAAAATAATACATAAATATAAATAATGAAGACGTATAAATAATAATAATTTAAAATTTAAATAATAGTTAAAGAAATTTATAATGAATTATAATATAAAAGAAGACATGAAATAAAAAAATTATTAAAATATATAATAAAAAACATGAAATACTACTTAATAAAACACAAAATATTAAAAATTTAATATTAATAAAAAATAAAGCAGTTTTAAAGAAATTATTATAAAAAATAAACGTGAAGTATTTATAAATAAAACAAAAAATATTAATAATAATATTAAATAGTATATAAAAAAAATTATTTTATTATAATAAAAAATGAATCAATAAATGAATATAATAATATTTATAAAATAATATATAAAGCAGTTTCAAATAAATTACTTTAAAGAAAGTAAAACATGAGATATAAATAATTAAAAACGTAATAATTATGAAAAATATATTATAAAAAGATGATGGCGTCCAGCAAAGTGGCTGAGCTTTTTAATATTGCTATAACTTTTAATGACCATTATGAGGTTTTTTTATTATATTATTACCACCATTATTTATTATTATCATTTTTTTAATCTATATTTTTGTTATTATTATTTCTAATATAAATTAAAGTAAATCTTGTTTTTATTATATTAAAATTATTTATTAATATTATTATTATATTATTAAATTTATTGACTTATTTGTTAATAATAATAGAAAAATAAAAAAAATTTTTTTTTTCTATTATTATTTATTTTTCTATTATTATTAATAATAGTTATATATTATTTTTTAACATTATTATATTTATTTTCTAATTTATTATATTTATTATTGATAAGCATGAGCGGATGTGTTAATATTTTTATGATGATAATTATTATCCATTATATTTTAATTTTTACGACGCATTCATATTTTTGCAAGCAGAATAGTAAAGTGAAGTAAGTAAGCAAAGCTGGTAAGTTGGAATAAAAGTTTATTAATATTATTATTATATAACTATTTCCATCCGTTTTCTATTATAATAAGATATGCAATGAAAAAGAGTGCGATTCTTCTAAAGACTACTGAAATATTACAATTTTTATTAAAAAATAAATTCTATATTTTTTAATCTTAATTATAAATATATTTATTTTTAATTTTACTATATAAAATTTTTTATAAATAAAGAGTATATATTTTATTTTTCTATTTATTAAGTATCTGTAAATCTTATTTTTACGTAATAAATTTATTCATTTATTTAATTAACTAATTATTTTATTATATTATTATTATTATTAATTATTATTATTATTATTTTTATTGTAAAATTTATTCTTTTCTTAAATATTCTAAAGTCATTACCGAAAAACTTAAAGGTCTGCAGCTGTCTCGTGCAGGTAAAATAATGATACTTATGATAAAAAAAAAAAACAGTTTCATAAAAAAACCGGGCTATAAGTTTCTAACGCAAACCTCTCTTGGCTCCGGTAATCATAATAATAACGACGTAAGCAGCCCTCAAAGCGCCGTTGCTATTTGCACAATGCACACCTCTAAAGGGCTTGAATGGGGTACAACAACCAATTAGGATTCAGTGTTAAATTTAAAAAATTATAAATGCAGAAGTCGTGTTTATTCCGGACTGCGAGGAAAATATTATTCCTCATCGCAGCAATGCAAATAGTGAGGAGGAACGCAGACTTTTATACGTCGCTTCTACTCGTGCTATGTCGCGCCTGTTTATTTCGTATAGAAAAAAAAATTCTATTACAAACGTATGCGTTTTTTTTCTATAATAAAGTTTATTATTATATATTTATTTACATTAAAAGTTTTCATTCAACAAAATATTAACTTTAAAATTTTTTTGTTTCTAATTTATTTATTTACTTGTCATTCAATCATCATTACTATTATTTAAGTATCCCGCCGCTGCTTCTCCTTTTTTAAAAGAAGTTATTAACGCAAAGTGCGTCAAGTTTTCTTCTTGCAATACTGAAAAGATACAAAAAAATGAGTTACTTAATAATATTATTATCACTATAATATTTATTATATTATTATTGTTTTAACTTATATTTAATTATTATTATACTTTCATGTTTATTGTTATTATTTTCATCACTTATATTTATTATTATCATATTATTATAATTATTTGTTACTATTATTATCATAACTATTGAATAAGTAAAGACTTTTTTTTATTGCTTCAGTTTTCATTATCATTATATTATTTGAAAATACAAAAGAAATAATTTTTTAAACACCTTTAATGAAATTAATTTTTAAAAGTAATATTCAGTAACTTTTTGTTTACTTTTATAATAAAGACTTATATATGTATTAAAAGTTTTTTTGCAAACTTTTTATTTGTATTTATTTTTATATATATTTCTTTTTTTTTTTTTAAAATATTCATTAAAATATTTCGAAAATATATTTTTTATATAATATTTACTTATTATTACTTTTTTATATGTTATTTGCGTTAATGAAGAATACTTGAAGCGCTCAAGGACTATTCAAACTATTATAATAATTCCTTTCAAACAGCAAAATCCTTATTAATAGTTATAATATTATATATACTATTAATATATATTTATAATAATGTTTGTTTTTTATATATTTATATATATACCGTAATAAAGAGTTTCTTTTTAAGAAAATTTATAATGAGGTATAAGAGATATTAAAATAATAATAATAAGTTTTATATATATTTTTATAAACATATATATTAATTAAAAGTTTCTTTTAAAGAAAATATGAGATATAAAGGTATTCAAATAATAAAAGTTTTACTTATAGAACTTTTTTACATAAAATTCTTATATTATAATATGACAGACAGAAATAGAAAAAAAGAGATGTCATGAAAGTTTGAGAATTGAAAATATTATGAAAAACGAATTTTATACGTCAAAAACTATTGATAATAATAATAATGAGGAAAGTAATAATAATTATAATAATGGCAATAACAAAGAAAGAAAGAAACGTAACAGTACTAATAATAATGAAAGTAATATCGAGGATAATAATAATAATAATAATGACAATACTAAAAAGAGAAAAAAGCGTTTGGGAACAAGAAGAAGACTATAGCAAATATTATATTGTTAATGCTGTATTAATAATAATATTATTTTCTATGCTAGCCAATAAAATATTTTCTCGTGCATTACTTTGTTAAATTTATATACGAATCGTATTTTCGACTGTTTAAGCAAGTTATTATTGTGATGCAGCTTTTCGTTGAATTTCTTTATTTTTTTTTATATTAAATTGATAATATTTTTATATATTACGATACTTATAAATTTTAAAAATAATAATAAATTATTTTTTTTGACTGTTTTTATATAATTTTTTATGAGAACCTTTAGGTAATAGTATTTAAAATATTAATTTATTTCATTTTATAAAACTTTATAATTTCATTTGTAATTTTTATATTACAATAATAAAATTATGAATCATATTTTTACAAACAAATTTTTTTGTAACGAGAACTTTTCGTTAATTCTTGTCTACAGCACGCGTAGTATAATATACATTGTTCGAGTTAACTCTAAAAAATCACGTATTCATATCAGTTTGTCTTTTAGGTGCCACGTGTCTAAACACGTGTTTTAGGTTCGTCTCGCACTTCCTCTACGGAACAAAAAATTATCACCTATTATTATTCGCCATATATTATCTCTACCGCCTTCACCCATGCTGTAAAAGTAGAAAAGGAGCAGAAACAGGTTTATTGTATTGCTTTACGCCTACAGTCGTAAAAAAAGGATAAAGTCGAAGGCGCTGTTATGCAAGTATATATGTAGAAATCTCAGAAATCAATAAAATGCATGATTTATTTTTATAATAGACGTTATTGACTGTAATTATCACGAGATGCGCATATATTTATAAAGACGAGTCTGCTTTTTGTACTATACAAATAACATTCACTAATAATAATAATTTTCTTATGAGAAATTTCTATATAAATTCATTTAAAATAACTTTTAAATTATTAAAAATTGTCCCGTGCTTTAGAAGCATTAGCTAAAGAGTTACTTAAGACCTTTCAAGTCGTAGAGAGTGACATGACCCGATATAATAGTAGTTTACTTTTATACATTAATCCACCTTTGAATGGCAACCTATTGAGCTACATAGATCGAAACCATTTGCAGCCCGCCAGGAATAAGAGCGACGGAAGACGCGAATTTTGTGTATATAGGACAAATTTTTTTCGACCGCTTACACAACATGTTCCTGGGGACGACACAGAAACTCTTACGAACATGAAGAGTGTACAATGCTAGGCACAAGCCAAAAGAGGAATCTAACGGTAGCTTTCTTTACTATCACTAAAAGCCCAACCGACCGCAGTTGCCTGGTTAGACAAGGAAGAGCCCAAAATATTTAATTTTATAAAACTTTAATATAATTTTATTTATAAGAATAAAATTTTGTCAAATATTATTATATTTTCAACAACTTTATATATTTCTAGTAATGAAATATACTTATAAAATTATCAAGTTTATCAATTTTAAGTTTTCTTTAAATAATTATTTGAGTTACAGTGCTTTTCTGAAAGCCATTACAATGTTTTTTTTTTTTATGATACCCAACAAACTTTTTTATGTAAAATACACTTTCTTTAAATATTATGCTTTAAACACTTTTGATTCATTATAAAATCGACAAAAATAATTCTTTTGGGGGCAGACATCAATTATAATGAAAAATGTAAATTTTATTGATTATAAAAAATCTCTTTATTGTAACTACTTATTCTATTAATATTCATCATCCATGAAAACATGTGTAACTTATATATATATTACACGTGGCCTTATCATACTTGCTTTCCGCTTTTTGCACGCGTTCATCCGTTTTGTTTTATTTTATTTATTAACATCATAAAGCTTTGAATAATTTTTATTACTTTTCTCTATAAGCTTTTATTTTATTATAAAGTTAAGATGAGGGGGGGGGGATTATTAGCTTATTCTCGAGATGGTGAGACCGCCTTATTAGTGGCGTGTGACCATACACAAAAACATTTGATTCTTTACAAAGAAAGGTAGTCAATTTTTTTTACTGCTGTATTTTATTTACATAAAAAGAGAACTTTTTTTTATATAATAAACTTTTAAACGGGCTAATTTTGTTGTAGTGTCCACGTGTTACGCGCTTTATAAAGCAGGTGTTGAACTGCTTTCCACCTTAAAAACCGCAACACGACATAAAAAAACAATGAAATGAACCACGTGTTACTATTAAATAATTATTTAGTTTTGTAAAATTATTTAATTTTTAAAAAAAAAGAAAATTTAAAACTCAATAAGTCATTAAAACTGTAAAGCGCGTAAAAAAAAATTTGTAAGAATAGTAGTTTATTTAGCCAACTGTTGGTTTATTTTAGAGAACTCGTAATATTGTACCTTTTTTAGTAATCATCTCCAATGAAATTTGCTTAAATTACTTCTCTGTTACTACATCTTTTCTACATGAATTTTTATAAACAAATTTAAATATTAAACTACTAATATAAACTTTAAAAGTATATACAAGAAATTTATTCTGTTTATCATTTTATTATTATTATTAATTACTTTATAAGCTTTACTTTAATATTGATACTTCCATATTCTTATAGTTTTATCGTCTCCACAGGAAGCCAATATATTGGGGACGACCGGATGCCATCTCACACAGTTCACATCATTTTTATGAGCATCGCTGAGATCCATCAGTCTAAAGTTTTCATTTTCTACAGCCTTTTGCCCAGTTTTTTAAGTGGAAAAAAAAGTTTTAATAGAATTTTTTTATATTATTAATAAATTTAAGTTTTATACATAAAAAGGTTTTTAATAAATAAAATTTCTGCTTTTAATATAAAAATAAGTAGAGAAATTGTTTCATATAAAAATAATAATCATGTCAACGCTTCGTATATAGCTACATGTAGAATCACACTTTAAAATTAAGCATAACTACCACGTAGTAGATCAAAAGCAGTTATAAGCTAGTCACTTATCTATTTATATAAAAATTCGTATATATTTAAAGTGTAAAGGTTTTAAAGTTTATTAATAATAAAGTTTTATTTTCCTTCATAATAAATATTTTTTATAAAAATATATTTTTCCGTTAACAAAAAAAATGTAGGAAGTAGAACATTTATATTTTAATCTAAATATATAATGAAATAATAAATAATTACCGCTTTTTTAAAAATTCTAATGAAATTGTCGCCAGCGCCAGTCGATAAAAGTCTATCGTCGATCAGTATATAAAAATATTTTATATTAAAAAAGAAAATCACTTAAAAGTTCATAATATCGATAAGCAAAAAAAGTTCTACTATTCAGCTCATTTAAAAAAATTTAATATTTTATATATATAATTATAAAATAACAAAATAATAACATTAAAGTTATACAATGAAAAATGTTATTAGTAATAATATGAGATAAAAAAGTTATCAATAACAATAATAGAATACGCAATATAAAAGGGTGATAAGTGGATTATTATAGAAGGAGCGATATAGAAAATTTCCAAAGAATTTAAGGTATGCAATAAAAATAGTTATAAATGATAATAATAATAATAATAATATAAAAAATTTAAAAAGAATAATAGTAATTACATATATTGTAATATATAAAATATTATGAATAATAATAATAAAGCCTATTTCAAAAAAAGTTATATAATAATATAATAAAGTCTATTATAAAGAAGTTATAAATAATAAGCATATAAGCAGATAATAAAGTATAAAATGATAATAAAGAACTCATAAAAAAAGTTATAGAATAAAAAATGTATTAAACAATAAGAATAATAAATCTCTTATTAAAAAGTTATAAATAAATAAAAAAGTACTAATTCAACAATAATAATAACTCATCGTTACAGTTCCATGTAAGCGAGTATACAACTCTCGTGTGCAGCCCGGCTACCGTCGCCGTACAGCTATAAGAAGGCTTCCTAAGCGAAGCGTTGGAAACGGATGTCCAGACTTTTAGATTTCCATCCTCACTGCAAGAAACTTTTATAAAAATTAAATTTAGATAATTAATAATATATTAAAAATTTGTAGGGATTTAGAATTTTCAATACCCATTTTGTTTCCTTTGGAATTAAATGAAACTTCCCACACTGTGGATTGGTGGCCTTCTAGAGTTTCATAGCATTCCCAGTCGTATTCCTCTTATAATAACATAATAAAAGTTCGCAATTATAATTAAAATTTTATAACCTTCAGCATAAAGTTTAATAAGGTCGTCGTATCCACACGAGACTAAAATCTAAATAACCAATAAAAGTAATAATAGCTTACTGAAATTATTTAAAATACGAAAAAATGATTTTGCCTAAAAATTAAATCAAAAGAATGTGATTTACAATTTTGGTAAAAATTTAAATTTTAAGTTCAAAAAAAAATTGATTTACAATTTATTTGTTTGGGAAAAATTATCTAAAAGTTTAAAGAAAGTGATCCAAGTTTCAATTTTGTTTTTAAAAAATTAAATTTATAATCCAAAGAAGTTAATCCACATTTTATTTTCTGTTTGCAAAAATTTGGTTTAAAATTCTAAATATGCGGAATTACATATTACTTTTAAAATCCAAAAAAAATTGATTCCCTTTTTATTTTTGTTTGTAAAATAAATGTTTTCTTTATTAAGATTAATAAATTTGGTTAATAATAAAAATAGTACTAAAGGCTATAATATAACTATTTTATGTGTAACAAAAAAATATACATAAAATTTATATTACCGGAGAAGTCGGATGCCACACGACGCACTTCACATCTTGATTATGTTCCTGTAGAACAGAGACGCACTCAAACTCATTATTCTTTTCAACTTTTAATAAAATTATTATTATTACTATTATTTATTATTATTATAAATTACCTGCCCAGATCCAAACGGATTTATCTCTACCACATGTAGCTAGTAACTCTTCTATAGTGCGACAATAACATTAAAATTGTTTCTAACCAAAGAAATGAACCAAATTCTCTCTAAAATAAGGCAAATACACAAAAAAAATATAACGATATATATAAATTCTAACCATATAATAATTAAAAATGGTTTCCCTACCTTATAGTAAAAGCATCATAACTTATCAAAAAACTTAAAAAAAAAATTTTTTAAGAAAAACTTTAAGTAATAAATAACTGAAAAAATATAATTTCCTATGTACATTTAAATAATTTATACAACTATTTTTCCTAAATTATCTGTCAAAAAATTTATTAGAAATTGTGCCAAAAAGTTACCTGCAGGTGAAAAGCAAACACGTTTTACTTCATTTTCATGACCTTCCAAAGCCGCTATAACCTCATATTCTTTAAAAAAAAATTAATTAAATTATTTATTTTGCAGAAGAGAATAATTGGCAATCAGTGTAATTGTTATTCATAATTTCTAATTTCTGCAATATATATACGACCTCCTTCCTCTCTACCCCAAATGCAAGTAGTACCATCAAAACTGCCTATTATTATTATCAATTAAAAAGTAAATTACTATAAAAATTAGGCAAACGGGTTTTTTGAAAAATATTTACACTTAAAATATTAAATATATATATTTATTATTTGTCCATACTGCTTAATTATATATGACAACGTTTAAGTCAAATTTCATCAACTAAAAAAACTTTTTCTCTCAAATTTTTTAATGGATTGTAGATGAGCGAGCTTTAAATAAAAAATACTAAATGTGTATAGCGATTTCATTATTAATCTTTTTAACAGTCATATGAAGTGATCTAAAAGTTTAACATATTCTGAATAACCTTTTAATTTATAATAATAAGAAATCAAGCATTCTCTGAAAACACTCATCCAATAAAGTAATTATTCTCGTTTGTACTAAATGAAAGCGCGATTTCGAATATGAAGCGTTCTTTGTTAGTTTTGCTTTCATATATTTTAATTTTTCTTTCCAAAAAATTCTTTGCTATAAAAAATCTCTAGTAGAGGTCTAAGCTCTTAGAAAATAAGGCAGCACGAAAATATTTATAAATTCCCTTAAATTATATAATTTTTAATTATTTAATTAAGTATTTGAATAAATCTGGATCTCTAGAAACAGCAAGTTGTTAAAGATCTCCTAAAAAGAAAAAAATCGGCCTTCATTTAAATATTATAAAAATACTATACTCGATCTCTTTTGATAAGAAGCGTGATATTTATTACATTAAAGCCAAGTGAAATGTACGGGATTCCCCATAATGCTCTAAAGCCGCTATTGGCACGAACTTAGTTAATAAAAAAAAATAAAGGAGTAAAATTTTAATAAGTAGTTGAAGATTCTATAATTATCGTAAATACACGAAGCAAGAAACTTTCCACAAGGTGACCAACAAACAGATCTTATGGTTTTCGTATGTGCTTCTTTTAAGATTGAAGCACAATCCCATTCTAATTTATATAAAGTAATTATAAAAGTGATTTACGAGGAGTGGGAAAATATAAAGTGTACCCTCCTTTTCAAGATTTAATTTCCAAAGACGTATTTCTTTATCACTGCCGCAACTTGCTAAAATATTACCTATAATATTTATAACAAATTAATAATCTAATTTATACTTTATTTCTAAAACTTCTAAATAAGTTATTATAAAACCAATACTTACGCAGAAATACCGATGTTCGTCATCTATATAATTAATTAAAAGTGATTAAATTTAGAAAAAATATACCTGAAGGATGCCAAGCCACCGCCCAGATGGGACCCTGATGGCCTATTATTATAGTATAAAAAGTAAGTAAAATTAAAAAAAAAATTATTAAAAATCAGTTACTGCCTTTTAAAATAGAGAGTTCAGTTAACTTTCCCATAACAAAGAATGTACTGAAACCCCTCAGCAAACTGTTCTTCCGACCAAATTTTTGCTATTTGCATACCGGAGGTTTCTTGCAGTTTTGACAGTTATGCGCGAGCCTTATAACTTATTGTTATAACAACTATAAGTTGTAGGACACGCTGTGAACTCTACTGCTATCTCTTAGAGAAGCAATTAATATAGAACCGGAAAAGTTTGACGCTTTACTAAGGTAAAGTAAAAAAAATTGAAGCCTTCTATTAACTCTACCGTTAACATATTTTACGTCAGAAATACCAAAGTGGGGGGATCACCTATTATCTTTATTAATTTCTTAGGTACAAAATTATTTGAAAGTAAAGATAAGCAAAAATAAATTAATAATAAACCAAAGGCTCATAAAAACATAGATTGCTCTCTATGTCTCACTTTACATCCTACAAATTTACAGACAAAAAAAGAAAGAAGTTTTAATTTATTATTCTAGAAGTGGAAAAAAATTTATAAGCCAGAAGTTCTGAGATCGTATAATAACTCAATGAAGTTGAAATTAGACGGCTCATATTCACTCAAAAGTTCTTTTAAATTTTTAAAATAATAGCTAAGAGGGTCTCGGGTCATCTTATGGTCTAAGCATTTTCTCAGACTTGAATAGAGTCTAGAAAATGATCAGAGAAGATCAACCTTTGAAAAAAGTCGAGCTAAAATCATAATATTTATATAAACAAAAGCAGTAAAGGATTGACCATTTTTTCTAAGAAACTGAATTCTAATTTATTTTTTTTCTAGTGAAATCTGCTTTCCAAATATCAAAAGCTTCGAGAGAGATGACCTCTAGATTTTATTTTCTTTAAACTTCTGATAAAGATGTTGAAAATAATGAAAGCCTTCTTTTCCCTTAATTTTAATATTTAAGCTCTATAAAGCTCTAGAAGTAAGTTTGGCCGTAGAGTGCCAATATAACTTAACCAATTGCATTTAAGTACCTGAAGCAACTTGACGTCAACTTCTAGGTATATATATATTTGAAGGGGATTATCTATACAACATTTAAATATATTTTTATTGACGTTTTAAATTTCTGAGGACGTTTTCACTTGATTTAGACGAAGTGAGTATTCAAAGCCAACAGTGCTTTTTCCAATTCAATATGAGTATACCGTCTTCTGCCTCTCTTTAAAGTTGTCAATAAGTAATAAAGCCACAAAACTTCTACAGTGAAATCTTTTAACAGAACCAAAAAAAGTGCCGAAGTTATTGAGAGTCCTATGAATTTTTGAGGAGTCGCATATGATTTTATCGTGGTTATATCATAGAAGCTTTGATTTAATAGATTCCGAAAGTATAAGTAGGCTACCTAACAAATTCCTTTACTATTTTCTTGATGGTAAAAAGATAGAAGTCTCTCTGTAAAATGGGACTTTCTGCTAACCTTAAACTTTTATGTAACGAGAGTTAAAAAAACTAATTTTAGTGGGTGAGTGATTACTATATAAGTAGCAAAAAAAAATGAGTTAGTGAAGCAAAGAAACAAATACCTTAAAAGTTTGTTTTAATGCAAATGCTAAGGTGAGCTTTCTTAAGCTAGGCGTCTTTCAAGCCTGTGAAATTAAACTAATTTTATTTACCACATAAAAAAGAATGCAACATACTCCTGGGACACACTAAAAAAAACAATGGAAAGTGCTATATTAGAAGTTAAAAATGAGTTAGAAAAGAAATTATTGGAAATTAAAGATTTTAAGTATATTACAAAAAGCTGTAGGTTAACGATTATAAAAATTATAAATTACTTAGAATCTAAAAACGTAAAGTTGCAGAATTTGGAAGAAAAAAGAATGAAAAATCAAGTTTAACACTCTGTCGTTGGTTCCAATCGGTTTAATACAACCGAGACAGAAGGCAGACAAAACATTTGATTCGCATTAACCAAGGCTTCGTACTAAACGAGTTCGTTATAGGCGACGTCAATTATATTTTTAGTACTGTCATTTTTTTTTTATAAAATAGAAATTATATTTTTTACCTCAAATTTGATCACCAGGAGTCTTTTAAAATCATTTTATGACGTGAATGAGTGGGAAAACGTTAATAATAAGCGGATATATTTTGCATAAACAGTTCTAATTGTTTAATGTATATAAAATATTAAGAGAGAATAAAAAAAATTAATATTTCATTGGAGTACAAAGAAGGTGGGACAGACCAATACGGAAAAACTTTACCAAAAGATTATGTATTGGAAAAGGTGGTAAGGATATATAAAAAATTTTGTCCACGCCAGTTTAGATAAGATTTAAAAGTTAGTAATAGATCTCGAGTCCAGAAAGTATTATAATATTAAGCAAATTGGATTTTTTTATATTTTGCATAGAGCTAAGTATGAATGGGATTGGGCGTTTATTAGATTTAACACAGTTATGTTTACAAACGAACTAAATAAGTTTTAAAATGAAAAAAAAAATTGAAATATAAAATTAGTGGCAGAGCGGTTACATTAAATGGTAGAATATTAACTATTGAAAAGGGTTTAAAAAATTGTACAACGACGAAGATAAAACTAACTTCTGACCCGCTTTTGTATAAGTTAGGGATATGATTTAGAAGTTTGCCTTTGCTTAATGCTGGTCAAAGAGAACGGCTGAAGCATCATAAGGAATTGGTGGTACAGCACGATGATAATTCTTTTTTGAAGGTTAAAAACAACTGGAAAAATGTAAAGATATAAAGAACGTGATGACTAAAAAAGTAGCAACAATTTAGAGTAAAATAATATAAAGTGGGGTGTGATAGAATAGTGCAAATGGTAAATTTAGTACAAAATTGTAAAAACAGTCTTGCGAAAGTGGAAGTATGGAACATATTTGGTTCGTAAAAGACCTCGTATCTATATTAGTGTAATAATAATATTTCTATTGTTGTCAACGTTTGTATTACTTTTGTTATTAGTGCTATTTTTTCAATTACTAGTATTACTGTTATTATAGGTGACATGATTAATAGTAGAGTGATTTATAGTAATGTCGCAGAATACCGCACTGAAATATTGGGGAATTTACTTTTTCTTCTACTTTTAGGTAAGTCTCTTCTGGTCTTGTTTGCTATCTAAAAGTTACTCTATTAATTCATCGACCGAAATAATCAGTTTTTTAAAAACTCGGGAGTGTATTTTTTGGTTTAGTAAAAGCACCAATTTAAAACCTTGTTTATGAACCCGAACTACTGAGAAATATATGATAAAGCAAGTTTTTTATAGCAAATTCCATAAAATAAATAATAACTACAGAAAAACAAGTATTTATAATAAGTATGGCAGTAATAATAGAGTTATGAGTTAATATATCTAGCAAACATTAAAAGAAACCTCTAACAAAATATTCCTGCAGAACTATAGAAATTCTGTTTTTATTGGTTTATTGTAAAAACAGCGCAATAAATTATACAAAACAGGAATGCCAGCGGGCAGGTGAAGCGGTAAGCAAAAGATGAGTTTTCAATTAATAGAGTTTAACGTTTTACTTATTGAGGCCATATTAGTTGCACTACTTTGTCTTCCTACAAGAAGAGTTGTGGTCTATATCTTAAGGCGTATTCCTTATTCAAAAATAAGAATATTTCTGGGCATCTTGTTTACACTGATTTTGTTCATGACAATAAGTATCTTATAAATTTATTTTACATAACAAAACCACGGACACTGACTTTTATTAACTTTAAGAATCGGTCTCAAACTCATGGAAACTTTCGGATGAGGTTCAAAGATCAGATGTTTCGGACCCTATGACCCGCAATGCACTAAAAATTAAGTTATTTAGATCCCAAAGAGACTCGTACCTTAGCTTCTTTTCCTTATATCTCTGTTTGTAAGTTAATTCTTGTGTTTATAAACTTCTTTATTAGCTTATCAGATACATTTTTGTAAATTTTATAATAAATATATTTATAATAGTGTTGCTCACTTCTTGTATGGTTTAGTGTTAGAAAATATTGAACTTCGAGTAAGTCTTTATAAGGCTTTTTTTTTACCAAAATTTTGTTTAACTTCCATATAATTTTAATTTTCCAGGATAAAGTCAAATGTCAGAAGAATAATTAAGAATTCAACAGCGAAGATGGTACTACTAGCTAAAAACCACCATTTTCTCAGTTTTAAAAAATAAAAATTATTACTTTTGATATCTGCTTAAATTGTTCTGGTAGTGAATTATACTGTAGTTACTTCCTCAGAAATTACTTAAAAAAAAACTATAAATTGTATTTTTTAATTGGTAAAAAATTTTTTTACTTAAACTAACTACTAAGGCGAAAAGTTTAAAAGAAAAAAATTTATGAGAGTTGACGCTATGCCTTATAGTTAATTTATTAAGTAATAAACTTTCTTTTTTTTATTTTTGTTTAATAAATTTATTAGCAGCATGATTTTTTTTGAGCACTCGGCGATTCTAAACTTGGAAATTTTATTTTTTCAGTTTCCTAAAACAGCTGTATAAAAAGCTTTTTTAAAAATAAATAAATTTTTTTGCCTTCAAAATGTTATTAAGTTCTTCTTCAGTATTGGACAAATGCCTTTGTGATGCAACTTTATAAACTTCTATAAAAAGTACAAAAGATTCAATTTTATAAAAATTATAAATAAAAATGGTAACCATTTAAAAGATAAGTGAAGGCCTCTTCGACGTTAGTAGAGTCAAGCGCAGAAGTCTCAATAAAAAGAAATTTGTTCATTTCGGCAAAAGCCTAAATAAATATATTTACAAAAACTTAAATTTTTACACAAAAAATTAAAAATACAAAAAAACTTCGGCTGTATCTTTAGAAACTTCCCTGAGATGACGTAAATCACTTTTGTTTCCCACAAGCATCACAACTATTTTTAATAGTAAAAGAATTAATTTAAATAATTAAAATTTTTATAAAACAAAAGACTTTTTATAGTGATAATATCGTAATTTATAATCATGCCTTTTAAAAAATTAATAATTAGTATAAAACCAGTGTTCGGATTAAGATGCTCGCGCAGTTCCTTAACCCATCGTTGAATATGATCAAAAGTGGAACGTTTAGCAGTATCATAAACTATTAAAGCGCCAGCAGTGCCTCTAAAATATATTTTATTTAAATTATAAAATAGTGAACATGAAATCGATAAATAAATAATTTGTAAAATTTATTACCTATAATAAGCACTCGTGATAGCTCGATAACGCTCTTGACCGGCTTTTTAAATAGTTAAGTGATGGGGTAAAAAAGAATTCATATTTTCAACAATATCAATATGGAAAATAAAAAAAAATAATAACCAGTGTCCCAAATTTGAGCTTTAACAATCTTTCCACCAATCTTTATGCATTTTGTAGCAAATTCTACCCCTGAACAATAATAGTAAATATAAAACATTTTATTATAAATTTTAAAAATAAAAAAATTATGTCATTCAAAGCGATTGTATAGTTCACTAAATCACCGATAGTTGAAGCACATTGCATTTGAAATTCATTTTTGGTAAATCTCAAAAGAAGATTTGTTTTCCCTACACCAGAATCCCCGATAATAACAACTATATGGAGAGAAAATAATTGAGATATTCAATTTTTTCTAAAAATTTTACTTTTGAACAAGTAGTCGTAGTCCTCCATTACGATAATTAGAGAGTCACAAAAATTAACCGCTTTTCTATGAAAGCGTACGGTGATTATTGGCTGAGCAATTTTTTTTAATAAAATTTATGAGGGCGAGATGGTATACGTACATATCAAAGACCGAAAAAAGAGCCCCGCCTTGAAAAAATGGTAATTAAAAAAAAGCTTAAGTAAAAAAAAGCAATAAAAAATAACCAAAAAATTTGACTTTGCGCGTCAATACTTTTAAGCGCTGAGTTACAGCGGCAACAGCAAACTTGTTATGAGTTTACCTATTTAACCTGTAATCTTTACCCTAAATATGTCCTTAACTCACTTAGTTGCTACGCGGATATTATTCATATTGTGTTTGTTATGTATTATTTGTAACCAAGACATTTAACAAGCACTTAAGCTCTAATAATAACACAAATATCGTTTTTATTAAATTGAATTAATTTAACAAAAATAATTATTTTTAGCAAATATATTATTTTAGATAAAAGCTGAATGGTCAATATATACAATAATACTTGTATTGGTCGTTACGTGAAAGTAGTTCACCGTTGCTCATTTTGTAACTGACAAGCTGACATAACGTAAGCCAGGCAGCATAAATTAACTGAGTAGCTGGCGCAAAGGTAATAAAAATTCTGGCCGGAGCTCGACTATATTCAATGTTACCTTGGATTTTGTATACTTTAGCGGCTAATTATGAATTGATACGCAGTGTCTTGACAAAAATGCAAGCTTAAAACATAGTCCCGGTGATTTTATATATGTAAATTTAAAAGCTGCTGCTTAAAACTTTTATTTCTTTGTTAATACTAAATAATTAAGAGCAAGTGTTATATGACGAGGTGTTCTAGTATGGTAGTGCTACCTAAAATCTGTGGCATCCCCAAACATTATTGATCACAGAGCAGTCTTTTAAAATTACAAAACTTGTTACGCAGAGTTATTTCCACTAAATCCATATAATTATAGTAACTTTATTAACAATTTTTGAACATAAATTTTATTTTTGTTGTAAAATTTGTGAGGGCTACATCAGTAAATTATTTTAAATTCAAAAAAAATATATATTTCGAAATACAACCGATAAAATGTCTGTATGAGTAACTTTAAGAAATTTAATTTTAAAACCTCTAATTATAATAAACTAGTGAAGTATTTTAACTTTGTAGTTGCAAGTAATTTTATTACGTAACTATAATAGACTATTTTTAGATTCGGCCTTAATTTGCAGTAGATTGTAGTGTTGTTATTTTAATGGGATTTAAAGATAGTTTGAATATTAGTGCTGCATAAAGTGAGTGGTAGACTTTAAACAAAAAGCAAACGGGTACCGCGAGGGATGTATGACTAAAACTTTAGTAAAATGAAAGGATTGTAAAACCGTTTTAAAAAGCGCAGAATGACTTGAAAATTTATTATTAGAGTTAAATATCCAAAGTATACTACTTTTAAAGCAGTCAATTATTTCTGCTTACCTATTGGTTAACTGAATTTCGATTATATATACTTTGGCGAGCAAGTGTTTTAATTGCAGTTAGTAAATATTTAAAGTTTAAATGTTTTTGAATAAGTATTTTTTACTAGGTTAAGAGAAATTGTTTTACTAAAAAATGGTAGTATCAATTTATATCTGGTAACGAGTTAGATTATGTTTTGTATGCGTTGTAACATGAAAGCCATTGTGCAAAACAACAGACTTCAATATTAATAGTTTTCCTTTTAAAATTTTATGTTGGCTTATATTAGAGTTATAGGCTGAAAAGGCTTAATTAAAAAAATTTGATTTAAAAATAACATCACAGACATAAACTGGTTTTATGAAAACCCGGTAAAAATTATTAACATCAATTGTTTACATCTATGACAGGATTTTACTTAAAGCGCCCATCAAATTATTAAAAGTTAAGAAATAACCACGCCAGTTTTTCTAATACAAAGATTACTCTGTTTTATCAGGATTACAATGTTTCAAGAAGAAGCGAGAATCCAAGGCTTAGAATAGAACATACATATAACAGAAGGTTTCATAAGTTATCCTCTTTAAAAGAAAGGTCTTAGGATTAGCTTGGCTCAGTGATCAACAATGGTGAAAATTTTGAAAAAGTTAACGACTAAAGGAACGTGACTTCACTACACAATTAGATAAAAACTGAGACCTTTTTATTTAACAGGAAACTGTCCATCTCTTCTACTACTAACTGCTTTACAAAATATTATATTTTTACCTTTTGAACACCCTCATTGAGAGCATTTCCCCATTGCCATCATATAATAGTAGTACAGCAAAAAGCTAGGCATATGTTAAACGTGTCTTCATATTTTTTTTTTAACTCAAACGCTTTTACAATACTCAAAGGAAGTTTCTATAATAAACAAAGTTAATATAACTTTAAAACACTAAATTGTTAGCTTAAGTTTCTTGTTAAACTCGCTATTTGTAATTCATAAACCTCCAGATCACTTTAATACACTTATCAATGCTTTCCATGTTTAATTTCTTATTACGTCAAAAAAATGGTCCGAGTTAACGCAGGAAACAGTTATTAGAGTTTTAAAACTTAACACGTTCTTTTACATCCTCAGTTGATTATTATTATTTACTTTCCATTCATTTTATTTAATAAGAGATTCTTTATTCCAATATTTATTCGAATTTAGTAAGCTTGTATTACTTGGGGATGGAGGGCTCGAAATAAAGTGCATTAGACTCTAAATATGTTTTAGATTTCCGACCACACTAAATTAGATGCCCACCTTTAAAGGGTAGAAAAGCCTATATACCAAGTTCTTAAATACTTAAAGGAGTCTCAAGACTAGCCCGAATATTAGGGCCTGGGTCTTGTTAAAAAATTGTAAGGACATAAAACTAGACGGCCACAAATTAAAAACACATGGGCAATGTTAATTAGAAAAGGAAGAACAGAGAGAAAAAATATTTTCGTGCTTCACGAGCGTATATATGGGTTGCACTTGATTCAAGGTATAAGGGTTCATCATCAATATGTAATAAATAATATTAATAATAAATTGTTGCAAAATCGCTATTACCCAATATACCTTAAAAACATATTTTGGGGAAATTTAACACCGAAGTACTGGGGGCAGCAATAAAACCATCACCGGGAGAGGGGGCCCTGAGTTAGTAGATCCGAGACCTCCCGGAGAGCTACTAGACAGGGTGCGCTGGCTAGCAGATTTCCTTCTTTAGAGTCATACCTTAGTTTAGTATGCCGTTAACTGCCTTACCAGGGTTGTATTTATACGCCACATTATGCGGTTATACTGATCAAATCTTATGATAGTCTAAAACATGGGACCACATTAAAAATGGAATAGAAATAATTAGAATACAGTATAATTTTTTTCGGTTTAAAGATAAAATAATGTATTTTGAAAAGCCTTAACAATGGGGAAAAAATTGGTTTTTAAATTTGTTACATCATAGGTTTCAGTTTTTATATGTCAAATAATATGACACAATAAACCGATGACCATAATTAAAAGCTTTCTTTTAACGAAAACTATAATCACACAGTAGCTGTGGGCTTGTACATATTTTTTTGATAGGGTTTCATACAATTTAAATTTTTTTTCGGGTAGGTTGATCTTGAAAAAAGGCGTACACCTACAACACAGTCGCCGAAAATAAATCATATACATTTATACCAATTCCAGCAGATGATACAGGCCCCTGTAAACCAATTTTTTTTTAATTTGCACTACAGATATTTAGGGAGTAACTATGTCCTTTATAGTCCCACCCGCTATTTTTAACTCATTTATTTAATCCTGATCAATAAACTAACGAGGTTTAAGAAGTATTATTATAGTAATTATCCAGTTTGGTAATCTCATTTTACTTTTTGCATTTTATCACCCACCCAGCTTCTATTAATAAATAACGACAGAGAAGTATGAACGAAGATAGCAATTTTAGAAGGAAAAAGCTACATTTTAATTTTGTTGTGGCGTAGATGGGAAGTTATACATACGTATAAATATCAGTTAATAAATTTATTATATCAAATCTTACTATGGGTAACAGTTTAGGGTTTTTACCTTTGTTAGTTTAAAAATAATACCAAGCGGAGCGCTTAAATAATTTTTTAGTCGTTATAAGGCTATTCTTAGCGGTACATGCTTTTAATATGTTTTTCAGCGTTATATAACGATCATAACTGCTTAAGGAAAATTCTTAAAATCTTTTTTTTTATTAGGCGAGGGAGGACATAACCCTACCTCTGGCAGGCCTATTATACCAGGACGTCTCTTGGACAGTAAAAATTACTAAAAAATGATTTTAATTTTATTTAATTTATTAAACAAAGAGGTTGACTGGCTCCTCGAATCCGTTATCTTAAAATAAAACGTGGAGCTCTAGTGCACTGGCTAAAGGCATTTCATCCCGTCCGATCTGAGAGGCCAAGTCCCCAGAAACCGTAATTGTGGGTGACCTGGAGGCTAACCACGTACTTGCGCTTTTTCTCTAGAAAGTGAAGCAGTTATATACTCCTCCTTGAGGTATAAGGGCGCCTACTTGCTCCCCAACTAAGGATAAGCGATCTGCGCTCGAATCACTGAGCATTCGCAAAAGTCATTAATGAAATAAAATTAAGCCATAAATATATTTTATTTCTTATCGGACATTTTATTTATATTTATATTATTTTATAACATACATTTCATCTGATTTTCCATTCATAATTATTTTACAATAATTCCATCAGTTTGCCGTTTAGTTTCTAGGTCAAATTAGGATATGTCATGTTTGGGAAGCGCACTGCGGGCCACTGTTGAAGTACGAATTAGCTTTGGTTAACTGGTTACAAAGATGCCTTATGCATATTATTTTGAAGGAATTCTTTTCGTTACTCTTTTTAATAACCGACTTGATTTTATAATAGCAATAGAGTTTTCATCTCATAGGCGAAAAATATGAAATTTAGTTAAATTGTGAGCCCGCTTACTTTATAAGAAAATAAGAAAACTTAAACTCTATAGACAAGAAAAAGACTATTCAGTGAGAGATTTTTCGCCATTTCAATTAATCTATTATTAAGTAAAATAGCTTTACAATGAATTGTGATAAAACCAGACATACTTTACACTCTTCTATAAAATAGGCTTATTGCGATAAACCCAAAACTAACATACTAACCTCGCTAAACAGAACTACCAAATTTTTTGCAAGAACGGCACTAAAATGGTTTACCGAATCCAGCGAGCACAACAATAACTATAAAGCGAATGTTGGCCTGTACTTTTTCAACATTTTACTTAGTATGAAAGGCTAAGGCATATTTTTAGTAACTTTATGCAGTATTAGCATTTATATTAACACCAATTTTAAATAATAACATAAATACTAATAATAGAGTAATAATGACATTAAAAATAATAGCTATAAAAATTATAATATTAGTAACATGGAGCATAATGTATAGTAATAGTAATAATAATAATAAAAGTAGCAATATTATTTTAACCATTGAGATTTATTCATTCATAATGCTCACATCTATCAGGTGGAGAATTTCAGATTTTTTGGAAAGGGGTCGACCCCTTTTAAAATATGGCACACAGAATCAGCAGTTTTAAAATATCTTAAAACATATTCTCTGTAATGTGCCAAAATATAATAAAACTTAAAAAATCATTTGAAAATTTTATCACGATAGTTTTCCGTGGCACACGACGTTTTTACTGAAGAGCAAAAGACTGCTTGCGTTAAGTTATGTCGTGGTTCATATTCCGGTTATTAATGTTTTAAATGATACGTTTACACCATCTTGACTGGTGAAAAATTATATATTTTTATGTTAGTACCATCCTGATAATTGACGTTAATCCACTGATTACGTGTTAAAATATAGAGATAAGGGAGTAGAAGTACAGCAATTTACTAAAGATAGCAACATTTTTTCTCAAAAAGAGATTGTGAAGTTGATTTATCTTTACAACGCCGATCTGTATACAACCTCCTTTTTCTTTCTTCCCTTAAATCTCTTTGCTGATTTACGCATAGCGCGAAAATAATAAAGTTATTGAAGCAACAAACCAATAATTTATTAGTTGAGACTCCGTACAGTCTCTGCAGGAATGTAGTAAAGGATAAAATATAAAAGCCTTTACGTCCCTCTTTGGTTTGTTTTCATAGCTATACGCAACACTCAGAGAATATTTCTCTTATATAAATATTTAAATATGACTACTTTTAGCTTATATTTGTCATGCTTGAAATGTGTGAAGAAAATAATTCACGGTTGATCGTATATAATAAAGTAAAAAAGAAAGCTGCTAACGAAGTATTGAAGATTTGAGTAACAATTGAATTAGCAATGTGAAGTATAATTCATTCGAGAGGCATAAATTTTACACAACTTACTAAAGGTTGAGTTTACAGGTAATCTTATCCAAAATTGTATTTTATTGTTATTTTCAAAAAAAATTGTACACCGCGCTACCTTAAAAAGTTATTAACACCTTTCAAAACTAAAAGAAATGTTATCTCCTAATACGCTAAATACTGATTGTCAACTTAAAAAAATCAAAACAATACCGTCTAATGTAGCCGAGATATATCCCTACTATATTACAATGAGCCTGGAAGGATTGCTAAAATACTCTTTGCCCTTGCATTAGGATGTAGTGATAAAAGGAATGTTGTACTGCAGTTATTAGTCAGGTATTAAGTACTAGAAGGTTTAATTATAAATATTTAAAGCTATGTATATTTAAAAAGCTCAATGCTCTAACGAACTTAAGCCGGGAGATGAAAGATTTTACCTTTCCTCTTTTTTTGACTTGTAATTAAATATCCTAATATGTATTATATTATTACGCAAGCAAAGATAAAAAAATTTAACAAAATTCTGTTAGAGTGAAAGTGGAAGCTGCATAATCAAAAACTACTTGTATGCTATACTATAAACACTAATAGCATTTTCAAAACTCACTAAAAACTTTGTGCTTCATATGATTTAAAGTATGCAAAACAACAACTTTTTTAAGATATACATCGGACCTTCAAAATGTTGTTACTAACCATGATCTTACATTTACTATAAACTATTGACTGCTAAATTCTACGTCGTGTTATACTATAATCTTGTTTAATTTTTTTTTTTAAACCCGTCCCTTCATGTATTATGCAAGTCAATTTTTGAACAGCAGGCACTCAGTTCTTAAATACAACAGCGCACATATACTTAGCATAAAAACTTTAAATGCTAGCGTGGATGTACAGAGATTTTATTTCAAATATGAACATAAGTAGAGATAACCGTTTTCACAGATAGGAAAATAAAGCTTCGATGCCTACTGTTTAAAATAATTATTATGTAAGTGATTAGTAACGCAGCTGAAACAAGGTAAAAACTTTTTATCGTCAAAATCAAAAAGAGCGTTATATTAATATAATGGAAAGTTTAAAATTATAAAATATACTTTGCAGTACTAGCGTAAAGAATCCGAGCCCTAGATTTACCCCGGTGTTACTGCTTTGGTTATAGAAACCTTTTTGCTCCTCCTATTCTAGTCTGGAAATAACTTTATAAAAGCGTTACAAAAGTATAGAATTTTCGATACGCAGAATAAGAAATATGCAAGAAAAGATTAAATTACGTACATTTTTTAAAAATTGTTACCTCTTTTTTTAATGTTAGTAGCGTATACTAAAGAAGTTAAAAATTTTATAAAAATTTTCTTATAATGCCTCTAATAAATATATATCTGGACTCTGTGGTGGCATATCTGGTAAAAAAAACAAGGAGCCCTTTAAAAACTCAGTTTTTTTTCATAGAAAACTCTAAATAACCTACCTTCTAAAAAAGCGGGGACTCACGATACTAAAAGTAATATAGATTCTTCTATACAATGAATGATCTTGTAATGCCTTTAATTGATTGTTTTTAACTCTTAAAAAAATTTTTTTTTTGATTGAAAAAAGTTTAGTTATTTCAAACTCCTAAACAAAAATTGATATTCCTTGGCGGATATAATAATTCTAAAAAGATAAAAAAGTTAACTGCTTGGCGTTGTCAAAATTCGAAGATGCTTATAACTTTTTATAAATGAATGCTTTAAAAAACATCAACTTAAACTTTGTACTGAAAATGGATGTGTAGCTTAATCCTTAACTCTCCCTACTAACTTCTTTTTCATCAATTAACAAACATACGATTTATAGCCTGTATAAGCTAATTTAATATTAAAAATTATTTATTTATATTTTTCAATTCTATGGCTTAATTGAAATATCATCTGCTTATTTACTTATTCATTATAACTAAAACATTTATTAGTAAGCTTCGAAAACTAGCCCAGTATATATAAAAAAGAGCTTGTTACTTTCTTTATAGATTATCTCTGGCTAGCAAAATGACAAACATGATAAATATTTTTTTAATTATGTAGAAATATTATCTAAAAACAAAATTATGCTTTATAAAAAAGGCCAGAAAATAACTACAAAACTAATTTTCATACTAATTTATTTTTAATAAAAGAAAAAGTACTCTGATTGGTGGTGACACCAACTTTAATTAATTTTTCGAATCCGTTTTTATTTAACATCGCAAAAGATTACTATAAAAGGTAATCCTTAAAAGAACTAAAGAATTGATTGGCTCTTCGAATTCAATTATTTAGCATAAAGCGCGAAGTTTTTATAATAAATCTGGTCCTCAAGCTTTATGCTATTATTTCTTTTTGCATATTTTTTAATCTATTTTTTTATTGTTAATATATATTCATTTTTTCAGTTTGTTATCATATTTTGCTTAAAATTTTTATTATTTTCTTTATAAACGTTTAAATTTAAAATAATTACAGAAGCTTTGATTACTCAACAATTGTTATTATGCAATAATTTACTTGAATCTAAATAAAATTTTAATAAATTTACACAAAAAAATTAAAATTCCAAAAACTTAATAAAATAAATTTATAATATATATTTATATTTACTTTATTTATTAAAATATAAATTTCACTCCGTCCCTAAAAATCTGTCACCGAAATTTCCTACAATAATTATATAAATTTTTATTTAATAAAATTTTAACGAAAATAACAATTTAATAAATCATATATAAAATTATTATCTCAATTTAATAAGTTTAATCGGAAGACACCTAAACCGGGAATAATATGAAACTTTTCATTAACATATTCATCCACCGCAGTCGTCACAATTTTTACTTTCGAAAATGCATAAGCAACGGAGTGGATGCCTGAAATTCGTTAAAATAACAATAATAAAAACCTTAAAAAATTAATATTTACAACTAAATCGCGATTGTTCATCATTTTTTATAAACTAATTTTTAAAATCAAGCAAAAAAGAAAAATTGATTAAATACCGGCTGGCGCAGCGATGATGCTTAAAAATATTATATTCTCTTCTTTAACATCGTGATCTAATAAAATTCTGATGGCCATCTTTGGCAAATCATCATTTACTATTAAAAAAAAATTGCATAACAAACTAATGCTGCGGCTCCTGTAGCGATTGTGGGATCCAGTAGAATAACGTTTTTATCTTTTATATTTTTCGGCAAGCAAAGATAATGAAGCTGAAAGAAAGTAAAAGTTTTATTATTACTATTATTATTTATAAATAGACAGTATTCTTACAGCGGGTTCCTCAGTTACAGGATCGGTTTGAATTAATACTTTTCCTATTAAATAATAATAATAGTTTTAAAATTTTTATAGATATAAAAAAAAATTGGCAAAAAAAAATTCTAAAAAGAATGAGTTTGGCTAGCCTATAGGAATATCCTTGCATATAGCTCGCAGGGAGGACTCCATAGTAACACCAGCCCGAATAATAGAAACTCCGCAAAGCTTATATACATAATAATAATAATAATCATAATAATAATAGTAATAACACCTTTTCAGTCAGTTTAAGTCCAGAAAACTCTCTTCCGCGATTGGTTACAACAACTTTTGTTCGGTACGGAAGTAAGCTAATAACAAGCAATTAAAAATTTTTACTTTTACAAAAAAAAATTAATAAAAAAAAAACCTTAAACAAAACTCAGCAGCCAATCGCATCAGTCTGTTAGAGTAGAACACAAAGTCGTCACGTGGTGTTTCTTTGTTCCGTATAATCGTGTGAAGCCCCTCGGGATATAAATATTTATTATACGAAACGCCTTAAAAAATATTTTTTTTATAAAAACTATTATAATTATAAATATAAGTTTTATTTTATAATAAAAAATTAAAGAACTTTTTCATATATATAATTCTATAATATGAAATACCTTTATTTGCTTCGTTTCCGGAAGTAAAAATAAACTATTCGGAGACGTTTTATCTATATAAAAAATTGTTAAGTAAAAATGTGATAAATATTTAAAATAAACAATATATAATGTTTATTTAAAGTATAATAATAATAATAATATAAAAAACAAAAACTTTGATGAGCGTTTAACAGTTGCTCCCTGAAATTAAATCCTCTACTTCGCATCTGCCGTTGCACCTGTTTCACTATCAGATCAATAGCAACTATAAAAAAAGTTTTATTAATAATAATACTTTTATAGAATTAATCGGGAAAATTATTTTATATTATTATTAGTAAAAAAATTTTTTATTAATAAATATTAAAATCAATGCATATTAAAGTAAATTCTGAAGAATGATATAAAAATAAAATTCCTTTTAAAAAAGATTTTTAAAATCAGATACTAACAAAAGACTTTTATATAAAATTTTAGTATAAAAAGGCAAAACTGATTCGTTTAAGGTAAAACAAAAAAAAAGTTTACCAACATTCTCAGCGCCACGAGGAACAACCATGTGCGCATATTTTATGGCTGGAAATATAAATTCGTCAAAAGCCGGTTTTACAAAACGATTGTATTGCTAATAATAATAATATTAATAATATAATAGTAAAAGAAAATAAAAAAACTTTAATAACGCCGTGTATATCTCGACCGCGCTCGGTAATGTCTCTTTTCACTAAAGAAGAGTAATAGTAATAAAATAATAATAATACAATATAATACTAATAATTATAATGAATGATACATCGTCGGGCTAAACGAATATCAGAATCGGTATCGACGAAAATAAGCATATCCATCAAATCTCTTATTTCTGATAATAAAAATAAAAATAAATAAAAAGTAAAAAAGTATCAGTAATTCAATAATTATAATTAAATTTCTCATTACTATAAAATTCAAAATTTTCCAAAAAAAATAGTTTTATTGTAAGTTTAAAAAGTTTTATTATTTTAAAAAAAACCCTAAGTAATAATATATTATAAACTTGAAAAGGACAAATAAATATACTTTTTGAATAAAAAGATAAGATGCCTTCAAAGATTATAACGTTTGCCCCGTAAAGTTTCTGAGTTTCTTTAGATCTTCCAAAAAAATTAAAAAAATATAAATTCTTTTATAAATTTAAATTAAAAAAATAAAACAGAAGAAATCGGGATTGCTACGTAAATGTTAGCATCCCTATAAAGAAAATGCTTTTTTTTTTTTAGAATAAATTTCTTTACTATACAAATTATTCGCGAAATCAAAACCAGTTATGAATTATTTAAATTTAATAAAAAAAAATCACGTAAAGCATAGATTTCGTATATAAAAAAGGTATTTGTCTTAAAACCTTTCAATAACCTACTAATATAATATTAAAAAAATTATAAATTAAAAATTTTAGAAAACTTTTCACGCCTTCACATACTTTTTAAATTAATTAAAAAAAGAGAAAATTTTTATAAAAATGATTTAGAAAATTATAAAAAAATTTAACTTAACAATGATTTTTAAATAAAATTTCTTAAAAATTTTAAATAATAATATAATTTAAATAATTAATAAATTAGTTTTTTATTTTCGTGTAAACCTTAAAGGAACTTTAAGGTATAAAAGTTTTTATAAAAATAATTAAAAATAAAATTAATTAACACCAAAATTAATCTTTATAATATTTTGCACAATAAATAGTATAAACAAGAAAAGAGTTGTACCTTGAATGAGTTTTGAAATCATAAATCGGAAGTTCGACTCCTTTACCAGATTTCAATTTTCTAAGAACGTCATAGCAAAGATCAAAATCAAAAGCATCTGTAATAAAAATATATAAGATTTTACAGTACTTCAAAAAAAATTGAAAATAAAATACGAAACTAATAAATAAATTATTGGATTCAGAATTATAAATAGAAAATAAAATTGATGCTACCAAAGCAAAAATAATAGCAAACTTTAAGGGTAAATTTTCTAATAAATATTTATTCAAAAAAGCGTTAGCACAATTTTGAATATATTATTATGATATAAAAATTATATACATATAAAAAATTATAGTTAATAAGATAAATCAAATTAAAAAATTTATTACTCGGATGATCAAAATCGTAATTGTTTTCTTCCGCTAAAATTTTCTCGTTAGGGGTTAATTCTCTATAAAAAGAATCCATAGACATAAGCACAACCCACGGAACACCGAGCTCCTAATGAAAGTATAAATAAAATATATTTTATTATTATGTAACGTATAAAATATGAAGAAAACTTGAATAATGGACGTTGCCACTGTTGTTTTCCCGGAAGCACTTCCGCCAGTAATTCCTATCAAAAAGGGAGAGCAAACCTGCCCCATAAGCAAAGTTTACGCGAGCAATTTCTTGCTGGTTGAAAATTTCAAAAAATTATAGAAATTTTTATATTAAAAACCTCTCCAACATGGTTGTACCACGGGGGTCTCCCAGCGGTAAATATTATTTTCCGACCGCTTGTTGATAGATTAAAGAATTGTTTTCTAATACATCAGAAGCGAACAAAAACTTTTTAACCTGCTAGAAATTATTTTCTTCTCTTTTAAAGTTAAAGTAGGAGTGTTACCGCTGGACATCTCTTGCGATGTGTGTCCGCTAACATCCACTTCTTGCTTCACTGATGTAAGAGAAGGAGTCATTTTAATAAGGGAAAAGCGTTACAAAGTTAGCATCTAACCTGGCTCAACGCAACACCATGCGGTCTTTTTTACAAATTGTCCTCAGGATTTCAAGTACCATTAGGAAATTACCTTTTAAATAACTTTTTTTTTAAGGTTTTTACTAACCATTTGATATAGTATAGTCGCTTTTCATTTGCAGCATATTTATTATTCTATATATTTTACTTTTTGAAAAAAATTTTAATTCCTTTTTCAAATAAGAATTTTTTGGCGGTATGTGCCTTTTAAACTATCTAAGCTTTTATAATCGATATACTTTTTTTTTTTAATCTAGTTTAATAGTCTTGAAATTATATATATGTAAGCTGTTTCTAATAGAACTTTTAATTTTATTAAATTCTAAAATACTTAACGGTGTCAAATGTTAACTTAAAAAGGTTTACTTATTGTATATTTCAACTTAATATTAAGAAGTATGGTTAAATACTAGTTACCATTTATAAAACCTAGTTTTAAAATTCTCCCTCATCTTGTATAGCTTGATAGCTTATATCTTTTTTTCTTATTATCCCTGTTATATTAAATATATATTATATTTGTCTGACCGATTTTCAAAAAAAAAGTATTAATTAGACGAATTGATTGAAGCCAATTGAACCATATATTATAACAGTCTTAGACGAATTGATTGAAGCCAATTGAACCATATATTATAACAGTCGTCTACCTCTCTATTATAATTTTTCTAATTAGATTAAGTTTAGTTATTTAATTTTTTAGAGTAGTTTAATGCTTATACTGTTTGTAATGCCGTTCTTGATATGTATGCTATTTAGCTGTTCATGAAGCTCGTCCGTTTTTGTTGACGGCCCAATAACCCACATCGCGCCCTCACTTAATAGGACGAAGCTAGAATAAGTTCACGCTGTTAACAACCAGTATGCTATCAATAAGTAAAAAAAATAAAAAGGGGCTTCTGAGTTATGCTTATTCTCTCTTTGATCGGGAGTTGTGTTTTATTTTTAGTTCTTTTCTATTTATTCTTTCTTTTTATCTTTTTTTTATACTTTAAATAAAGGCATTTTTCGGATTAAATTATTTAATTTAAAAGAAGAATATCTCGATGGGGCATCAGTAATAATAATAACCATTCGTAATATTCAGAAGTAAAAATTTGGAGCGTGATATTAATTATATGATAAGCTAAAGGCTGGTCTTGTGAAGATAACAACCCAATTTCAACTAATTTACATGTCACAGCATAACTGTCATCTTTTATGAAACTGGAACGTAATACTAACACTTGGATCTTTGCAAATTAAAGATTGGAATTATATTTCGGAAATAGATTCCATTTCCTGGAAATGGCTAACCCTAATCGAAGTATAAAGTATAGTTTACAGTTTGGAACCATAACCAATTTTTGATTCAGGGGATTCCTTGGTTCCTTTGCACCTATCTCCTAGTCGAATGGCTAAGTGAAATACTTACTATCTTTATCTTTGTACGTATATCTTCTATATCTTATAATTATTAGTAAAATATGTACTTTTGATTGCTCTATAGGCCTATATTATAACGGACCTCCCTTTTTTAGGATTTATAATATATTGTATAATATACCTATACAGGATAAATTTTAATAAAATCAATGATTTCTCTGTTGCTTCCTCAAACTATTGTTTTGGACATGATTTTTTTAAAGCTAATAGTTAGCTTTTAGTTTAACTTTTATTTCCAATTTTTAAAGAAATCTTAAAAGTTGTGTTATTCCTTTGTTTTCTAAATTGTCTTTATTCAGTTTTTTCCTAAGCATCTTCGCTCTACAACGAAGTGTTTTGCCTTCTCGTCAAAGCTACCTTAATAATCTCCATGACCCTTAGGCAACAGCATTAGTTTTGGAATTTTATTGATCAGCCAGTTGGAGCATATCTTTCGTTGTACGCCTTGTTAAACTCTTTGAAAAGAACGGAATTATAAAAAAAAAACTATTTTGCAATTCTTTTTCAGCTATACACCATTGACAACTTTCGAGTTTTTGTAAGGTCATCATGAATATTGTAACGTTCCAAAGCTCCGATCTTGCGGAAGAGGTTCTTAGTATCTTCTATAGTATTACTGGGATAATAACCGTTCTACCTTACTATTATACCCTTTTTCGCTCCTGACTGGTTTGCTGACATTTGAACTAAAATAAAGGGTTTACAACAGCCTTAAACTTTTGAAGTATCAATATATTATAACTTATGAAAATTACCTAATATATACAAACATAACGTAAATACTTTTAATAACTTTGAATGTAATAGTTGCGCTGCAGTGGGTGAGTCAACACCGAGTTATAAAGCTCTTAAGCAGATTAATAGCGCACAATAAGTTTGAGAATATCAAAGAAAATTTCTTAGCTGAACTCTAAGCTTTTAGCCTTACTCATTATATAAACTGTTTCTAAAACAGGATAGATTTATATTTAAAGTTCCCCTAAGCGATATAAGGAATATAATTTAAAGTAATTCACATAGTGGACCAGCCCAAAGATAGAAAACTCGATCAAGTAAACAAGCAAGCTAGTGATTGCAAGCTTAAATAATCTTGGAATTACATAGTCTTCTACTAAATTTTATCTTAACTGTAAACATTTATAGGTTTATTAAATGAATCGCACGAGAAAAAATTTATTATTATTATTTATTATTTACTTCACTAGACCGCTGAAGCGTCAGTTCCTAAATATTTATACTAAGAACTAGTTTTGGACAACCCACTAAAATAAATTATTTTACTAATGAGTATCTCTACTGTCTGTAAATTTAAGTTATTTAAAATTATTGTATATATTATTAGTTTTGAAATAATAAATAATGAGGACTAACGTTAAAAAGATGCTAATTGGTATTTTTCTAATTAGATTGCCCCAAAGTTTTAAATTAGCGGGAAAAAAGCTCGAGCCCAGACTTGCTACAAGCATGATTTACAATCAATTGCTACTTGATCCAATCCCCCAGTGAAGGAGGGGAGGCCATGAATTTCTTTATCATCTATTGCGCCCTCAACGAGAATGGATGTGCTTTATCATAAGAGATCTAAAGTGCTGAATATTTATAAAAACCTTCCCTAAGAGAGGCGATAACGGTTCAAAAAAAAAAAACGTCAGACCACTTCAAATATACGAGCTCCTAATCGGGAATTGTCGCCCACTGGGCCGTAAGCACCCGTAAATCTTTCAATGTATGGCCGTCTCGTGGGACTGAGGGGTAGCGGACGTGTAACAGGCTCAAAACTTCCGCCATTCCACCTAGAAAAGCCACCACAGGGGAACTTCGAGCACTACACTTGAGCCTCCTACGGACACCGACCAGCATTGCTGCTGACCCGGTTTCCCACCCAAAATTGTGGAGTATATTATCCTTATAGACTGGCCGCCTGTTCAGATATATTGCTTGGAGGAATAATTCACCATTCAACACAGTTCTTCAGAGTCATAAAAAGATATATTTGTTCTTCTATCAAAAATAATATATTTGAGTACAAAAATATGCCCTTAGCCACCTAATACCCTATAAAATTAAAAATGCAAGAACAAATTAGTTAGGTAACGAACAGAAAGATAATTTGATTAAGTAACATTACTTTAAAAAAACATTAGCCTCCATATAACCCGAAACTTTACGAGTTTCCGTTAGTGCCTACACTAAAAAGAACAAAAAGTTTACGATTTTATTTTTGCAAATAGGTTTTTTTAAAAATAAAAATTAAATTTAGTATTAAAGTCTACACCTGTTAAATTAAATAGCTGCAAAAAAGATTATACATGTGAAACACTATTATGACAATCAAACTTCGAGGCAAATTAAAAGAAGGAAGGCCTGCAGTGCCGAAACAATGAAATTAAAAAAAGTTAATTTTTACAAGCCTTTGTAAATATTAAAGTCTCCCGTATTTTAGTTTAAAATAATCGCACGACGAAAAATACAGTTAACACTTACTAGTAAGTTAATAAGAGTAAATAAGGTTACTTAAAATTAAACTATTATAACTGCAAACACCGATTCGGCTTTAACCAAACAGACAGCTGGGAAAATTTTTTCCAAACATTTAACGCTTATATATACATATATTGCCAATATTGATTTTACTTCGAAATGTTTAGTTTCTCTATATTGAACCAACTCTCTTTATTACTTATTAAGAATTTATGATTCCTTCTTTTTTTAAGCTTCTATAATACATAATTTAAGTCAATGTCGAATCTTAAATTTGTTAAGCGTTAGTATCTTTAGGTACTACTTCTAAGATCCCTTTTGAAAATGGTTTTTCTCCGTGGTGTCCATCCCACTAAGCTGAAAGGCAACTGGATAGAAGTCAGAAGAGTTTTGTTGCTCCATTAGTGACACTTCTTTTAAGCAAAGTTTTTTATACGTCAGAATAGTTTCTTTGACTGTGCTGCAGTTTTTTGAAACTTTTTTTTTTTTGAAATATATAAAGGGCAAGCAGGTATTTTGCTTTAAACTTTTTAGATTATATAATTAGGACATGAGGTCTTCGAATCGCACTTTTTCAAAGTGAGTTTAGTGTCATCATACTTTCTTCTGCTTCTCGAATTAATTTTAGTTTCATTTTGTATTTTTAAGTGTTTGGAAGAATCAGTGTTATATCTTATAATCTCAATTGAAATATTTAACTATATTTTTTTTATATAGAATATTTAGAAAGACATACTTTTAAGTTTTTAAAGTTATTTTGGTAATTATTCGCAAATATACTATTACTTTATTAAGTTTTTAAACTAACATATATATATATATATATATATATATATATGAAAATTTCTACCTAAATCGACGTTTACATATTATCTTATCATGATTGTAAGGCTTGCACATAATTTTTCATTTTAATGCTCTTATTTATCTGTAAGCATAATGCATGTGAGTAAAACTATTAAATGTTAATAGTAAATCAAATTTACTTATTATATATACTCAAACGGATAATATTATTGAATATTATTAGTTATGAAAAAAAAAGTTCCTCTTGCTGAAAATAAGACCTTTACTAATCGGAAAAACCAAGAAGTACAGAAAAGAAAAAATAAAAGAAGTTCAAAGACAAGTAGAAAAAGAAGTAAAAGTGTACTTTCAAGGAAAAAGAAAACCACTAAGTCTACTAAGAATAACAATAAAAACTTCAACTCTTCAACTATACAGAAGACTTTACGCAAAACTTACAATAATACTAAAAATGATCTGGTGATTATAACATTTGGCCTACATATTACACCTTATAATTTTTATTATTATTCAAATTATTGTAATTTTTTAAGCAAATAAGCCTTTTTTAATCAAGCTTTAAATAATAGCCCGTTAAATATAATGAAAAACTTTGCAAAAGCTTAGATTCTCACATGCCTGTTTACCAGTCATTCTACAATGGTAACTAGTTTTGGGCTTGCATTTCTTCTTTAGTTACCATTTCGATAATTATCATTTTTAAATTTTTTATAAAAATATATTAATATAAATCTAGTAATTTATAAGGCTGGAATGATAAAAAAAATATATTATAATTTATTTTTTTATTTTTAAGTTTATATTGTTTTCTTTTTATTTTTTTATTTAAAATCTCACTCCTTATATAACTTTGTTATTTTGTTAGATTAACTTTTTTTTTAGATCCTAACTTTTTGTCAAAATATGTAGAAAGCTAACACTTAAGTTTTTTTTTCATTTATAATTAATTTCTTTTAACTAAATAGAAATTACTATCTTAAAGTTAATCTTAGATTGTTGTCTTCAAATTGTTTTATAATGAAAGTTTTTCGTATCTTTGCTTCATTGAGGATAACAAATAATTTATATAGTAAATTATTTAATTTAGTAATAATTTTATATTCTTTTTTAATTTATTAATTTTTAATTCTCATTTATAATAAATTTCATTAATATTTTGTGTTTATATTTATATAATAAATTTTTAATTTGACCTTTTTTTGACCAGCACTAGAGAATTTAAATTTAACTGCATGTGCCATTCAGATTTATTATTTCTTTTAAAAACTTGTATTTTTTTTGTACGGAAAAAAAGATTTTTTTTCACTTTCAAGATATTAAATTTTTCATTTTTATTTTGATGGTTTTTAGTTAAGAAAAGGACGTTTCAATCTTGTTATTTAAAGTATTTTCTATAGTGATTTGGTATTTAGGATTTATTACAATAATTTTATACCTTAAAGATGACTTACGAAGATTTATAGATATAAATACGTTATTGTTTAAAATTAGTAACTCAAAATTTACTACTAATGCAGGTAATTTTTTTTAAAATTTTTTTATTTTATAGGAATGATTGCTCAGATTAATAATAATAACCAACTTGTTTTATTAAATGCCGGCATGCAAACTCAAGGTTTTTTTTAAAAATTTCTTTATATAATTTATATTAGAGATATTTATATATTGAGAATTTACTAAACAAATTATTCGTATACCTGTACAATAATTTATAACTAAAGTTTCCTTATAGTAAATTTCGTATAAAATTATTGAGGCAGTAATTGTTAGTAATGTTTTTAAAATGTTTTATTAAGGCTGGTATCTATTCCTTTAAATAATTTACACAAGATTTGCAAGAAATTATTATAATTTTTAAGAGGAATGCCGTTATTTTACACATAAATTTTAATATTAAAATAAGTTAAGTTTTGAAATTGGTTACTACAAAGAAAAACTTGTCATCAAAATTTTAGTTGCTAAATAAAATTTACTTGTAACAAACAACTTAAAAAAAATATATATATAATTTACAAGTAAATCTAAATAAATGATTGAAATTTTTTTTTAGAAATTTAACAATAAACTCTTACTAAATAATTTTTGTCAATTTCCTAAATTGTATATTTTTTAGGTTTAAATTAATAATTATAATGTATAACAAAACAATAAAAAATAATGGAACTTTTATTCTTTTAAAAATTTATGAATAATTACATTTTTAAAAATAATTTAAAAGAGGTTATTTTACTTATTAGTAAAAGTGGACCATAACTTGTAATTTAAGACTTTCTTATGAGCATTGAATTGTGATTATTAAAACTTTTCTTTTTTACTAAAGAAAGTTTGTGAGCACCAGAAAGAGTGCAACCTGTCAACAAAATTTATCGGCCTTAAAAATAATTATATGAAAATTGTAAATTTAATTAACTTTATAAGTGAAAAGTGTTGCGAATTGTAGTGCCAACTGAAGTAGAAATAAAATCCCCCTTCGAGCTTGAGAAATTTTTATTTAATGTAATTTATAAATTAATTATTATTTTAAATTGGAGCCAATTTTTTTTGTTTGACAAACGGTTTACTTGATTTATTTACTTATTAAAAATTACTTTGCAGTAAAAGAAATATTTGTCTACTTAATTTTTTTAGATTATACGCATAGACATATTTACTTTGCAAGTAAATTGCAAAATAAAACTTTGATACCAGTAGATTTTTCTAAAAAATTGCTAAAAAAGCTTAGTTTTTCGTTTACGGTTTAGTAAAAATCAGTTTATATCTATAAATATTGCAAGCAATTGCAAAAGACATCTTTGAATTAAGTAGATTTTATAGATAAATTGTATTAGCATCGTAAGGAATTGTAGATTTTCCTTAATGTCTTAATAAAGTATAACTTTTATTTTTAATTACTTCTATTAGAGTTTCTTACATTGACTTTTTCAAGGTCAATTTTTTAAGGCAGGATTAATTACTACAAAACAATTTAGATTCATTTTGTAATATATTATCCCTTTAATTTTTGATATTGATTTAAGAAATCGTTTTTTTATTTCATTATTATTCGGCGTTTTCAAAGTTTAATTGTAGCAATCTTGAATTTTTTACAAGCTTGTAATTAATGGAGGAATTATTTTATTTAAAAAAATATTTTAATTGGGACTGCCGTGTTTTGCAGTAGAATAGTTTTGTTAATGCTATTATAGTAACTTTTGCATTCCCGCTCATGACTTTTTTTAACTTTCATGAAAGTTTGGAGCAAAAATATTCACAATTTTTTTAAAGATTTAATTTTTCTGGTATTGGAATAATAAATTAAAAAAACGAGTAGATCCATAGAGAGCTAAATAGTTTGAACTTCACGAAGGTTATGAAAAAAATTATTGTTTAGGATCACTTTTCTTTTGAATTTTTTAAAACTATTTCAGTCAATGTAAAAAAATTTTTTATAAAGATAAAAATTATAATCATAATTTGTAAAGTGATTTTCTAAGGAACGCAAGTCAGTACTGTAGATTTTACTTATTAACGTTATTACTTAGTAGGAAGTTAAGTTTGTATATTTCGTAACTCTCTACTTGCACTTCTCGAGAGCTCATTATTTCTACTTTACATATAGAAATTTGCCTT
This sequence comes from Zophobas morio, assembly GCF_036711695.1. Taxonomy (NCBI): domain Eukaryota; kingdom Metazoa; phylum Arthropoda; class Insecta; order Coleoptera; family Tenebrionidae; genus Zophobas; species Zophobas morio. Next base: position 29,999 of record NW_026972759.1, on the reverse strand, counting down.
TTTTCTTTTAAGATAATTTTTCAGAAATATTTTTTTATTGTAAAGTTTAGTACTATAAATATAATTTTTATCCACAAGAAGAGATCTGCTTATTGAAAGCACACTGCATCATATTTCATACTTTCTACAATAAAAATATTCATTTTTTAATATTTTCTTATTAATAAGTTTATTACTCTAAACATATTTCCTGTTTAAAAGAAGAGTTCTGTTTTTTAAAAGCGCATTGCTTCTTTTTTTTTTAACTTTTAACTATAAAATTTCTTTTTTCTTATTCTTATTTAAAATTTTCTATTTTTACTCTAAACACAATTCTCCTCTACAGGAGAGATCTACAGCTTGTGCCTCTCGCATGATAATAGTTTGCTGGCATCTTGCAATACTATAGGAGATATTTCTATATGGGATCTCGAGACTTACCAACTTTTACAGCGTTGCCGTGACGAAAAAGTCATCTTTTATTATAAATTTTTTTCATTTATTTTCCTAATTTACTGTTTCTTTTGTTTTTTTTAGTATTATTATTAATTTCAGTGAACATTCTACTTTTTAAATTTTTTTACTTAATCTCTTAATTCCTTCATCTATAAATATCACAAGTTATTCTTTCTCAATTGTTTTTTTTCTAAATAACTATTTTATAGTTATTTTTTAGCTTTAAGAGTAGAAACTTATAATTTCTGATTTTCTTTGAATTTGATCCAAATCATTCGCTCGACCTTACAATATTTTAAACCAACTTTTTTACGTATTTATATAAAATTTAAAGGAAGAAGAAATTTTTGAATTTTTAACGCTTTCATTTTCTTTAAACGATCGCTATATTTTCGCTGGAGGTATTTGTTATTGTGCTTTGCCTCTATAATAAGGTTGTTAATTCTAACTTAATGGAGGTAATAAAAGCCTTAATTTTATAATCAATACTTTTTTAAATAATCTACACAACATTTTAAGCTTAAGCGGTACTGCTTATACTAATTCTTTTGTTATTTATTTATGCGCATTAAAAAGTGAAGATGAAGGTCTTTTGCTGTTTAAGTAATTACGGACACTTAAATAAAATACAGCGTAGGACGCAGAAATTTAAGTTTTTTGGAGATTATAAAGTAGAAAAATAGTTTTGACTACTTTTCCTTTGCTGCGTTTACCACTTGTAAAGCGTAATTTTATTAAATGATGCATTAATCTATATAAATGAAAGTAGCAGTACATTTAAGTTATATATACATTATGTTATCAGTGACTTCCAAAGTTATTATAAGTGTTTTTTTTAGTTATTTATTATATATATTTATTAGCCTAATGAAATAATTATATTTACATTGAAGTATAAAAAAGTAATAGTATCGGTACATAAAAGTTATACATTATTTATGTTTTTAAGACGCTTTTGTAGTTAATATTAATACCTTTTTATATATAATTATTATGAGAATAATTTACTAAATTTATAATAACAAAATTTAATCTACTATAAATAATAGTCGCAGTTATATATAAGTTATATCAAGCCGATACTTTATTCTAATTATTTATTAGAGTAGTTTACTTTGAGTTATATATTATTGTTTACTTTTTTATTTAAGTCGCCGTTGAAATTTAATATTTTTTAATAAAAGGAAAAAGAAAAAACAGAAAAGTATGGAGCGTTGAAGATGACGATAATGCCATTCTTCCTTGTCCTATTAAAATTTTTGATGTTTTTTTTTATTGCGATTTATTAATTTTTAATTCTAAATTTTAATTTTTATTAGATTCTTGAAAATCAGTGCGTTGGGACTTTGAGCAAACATACTGAGGAAGTTTTATGCGTCGTTCCTTTCATCTTTAAGAATAGTAATTATCTACTAAGCGGAGGCCAAGATGGGTCCATAGTAAAGTGGTTTATTAAAAAAGATTGGAGGTTATTGAAATAAAGTTATAAAGATATTACCTTTTTATTTATTCATGAGATTTTTATATTGTTATTGTTGTTATTATTTATTGCTTTGAAAGATTTTTATTAGTATGAAATCATTATTATTATTTATAACTTTATGAGATATTTATTAATTTGAAATTATTATTATTGTAAGATTTTTATTATTATTTATTACTTTATTAAATTTTTTTAAATAAAATTATTATTATTACTAATTATTACTTTATGAGGTTTATTTAATTTAAAATAACATCCTTATTTTTACTTACTGTTTCTTTTGGAGATTTTTTTTAATTAAAATTTATATTCCTTTCATTTTACTATTTGGAAATTTTCCATAATTATATTCCTTTTTACTATTTACTACTTTATGGGATTCTCTTACTTTAAATAATATTATTTATTACTTTATATAATTTCTTTATTACAAAATTGTTATCGTTATGGTTTATTAGCTTATGAGTTTTTAACATTAAAGTTATAATTCTTGTGATTATCATTTATTACTTTATGAAATTTTTTAAGTTTGAAATTATTTCCACAATTATTTTTTTAACATATTTTTGTTTAATTTATATTCACTATTATAAATTATTTCTTTAAGATTATATAAGTTGATTATATAATTTTTATTATCATTAATTATTTTTTTAAGATGTTTTCAAATTTTTTAATTAGAATTATTACTAATCATTTTTTTTATAATTTTTTATAGTGCATCTACTAAATTAGAGAAAATGGAAGATGAAATCAGTTGCATGATTTTTGCTATCCAGTTTGTTCCTCGCAGCGGAAATAAATACTTTATAGCCGCCTGCGATCATTCTTTAAAAATTTTTGATCTTGAATCTCGAAAAGTTAATTTCATTTTTTTATAATTTTGAGTTATAATATTTAAATTTTGCTTAAGTTTTTTTTAAGGTTTTAATTTATAATTATTTTTTTAAGCTTCTTTACTTTTTTTACAGGAAATTGCGAAATTTGACGATCTTTATTCGTGTTACTGCGATGATGTTCTTCCTGTAGTCTGCCCGAGCTTTATAAATTTTCCTCAGGAAGAATCTCGACTGTGCACATGCTATTTATTGACGCGTGGCGTTGAAGATGTAAATGAAGATGGTTTAGGTATAAGGCAGAGTAGTTTTGCTAAAAAAAAGTTTATGACTTTCTTTATTTTAATAATAATTACATTTTATGTAAGTAATATATAAATTTATTAAAAAAGTAAGTTTATGATTTCTTTTATATTAAAAATAATTAAACTTTATATGAAAATAATTAGTAAATTTATTAAAAAAATTATAAATTATTAAATTTATTTATAAAACGAATTTAATTTAAGTTTTTATTATTAGTATATAAAAATGCGATCAGGTTTTGTTTTTGTTTGTAATATTTTTACTTTTACTTTACTTTTATATAATTTTTTAATTTGATTCTAAAGAAATTATAGTTAAACGTTCCATTTCTTATAATAATAATTAATTTTATGTAAATATGCAAGCATTAAAACATTTTGCCTATTTTTTTTGTTAATTAAAATTTATTCACTACTAGTAATAAAGTTGTGATTATGTTTATAAATTGATGTTATTTTATTGGTAATTTTATTATAAATATTTTTACTTTTTTTTATTTAAGGAACTTATATTTAAACGATATAATATTTTATGAATAATTATATATGATTAAAATTTTTCTTATAAATTTTTATTTATAATTAATATTTCTTAACACTTAGTATCAAAGTTGTAATTACGTTTGTTAATTGATATTATTTTACTGGTAATTGTATTAATATATTTTTACTTTTTTCTACTTTATAAACTATTTGTTAAATTTATAAACTTTAGATCTTAAAGAACTTTTTTTTCAAACGTTCCCTTTTATATATAAGTTATTTTAATTTATCTTGCAAGCTTTAAACAATTTTTTATATTTTTTATTATTGAATTATTAATTGAAGTTACTTTTCTGTTATTTACTTTTTATATTTTTACTTTAATTAATTTTTTATAAAAATTTTTAAATTTAAATCCAAAAGAAACGTTATTTTAATTTTAATCTCAAATTCTTTAACACCAACTTCAGCAATTGAGGCCAACAAAGTCATCTTGCATAAATTATTACCTCCTGAAGAACCGAACGGAGATTGGGCTTTACTTACTGAAAGAATTTTCGAAGATGAGCAGTATTTTTTCTACTTTTTATTAAAAAATTTAGTTTTGAAATCATATAATTGGTATTATTATAAATTTTCGATCGGCTTAGAAATTTAAAAATTATATAAAAGTTATCAATTTAGGTACGATTAGTAGTGAGAAAATTAATTTATAGTTGAACACTATTTTTTATTTTTTATTTAATTTTTTTAAATTATATAATTACATTCAAAAGAATTTTAACGATTGTCAAAGAAAATTACTGAATTTTTAATTTAAAAAAAATTATTTTTAAAATAAGTTGATTAGGATTTTATATATTCTTTCGTATAAAAATAATTGTATAATTATCAAATTTTGGTTATATTTATTTAATATAATAAAGTTCAAGTTATGTTTAAAATTTGTGAAATTAGAAATTATCATAATCTGAAGATGAAAAGTATTTTCTAAATTTTTTAATAAAAATCTATTTAATTAAAAAATATTTAAAAATAATATAATTTCATTAAAAATTTAAAAAAAAAAAAAAACAGAAATTTTGATCATAAAAATTAAATTGAAAAATTATTTGCTCATTTAAATACTTTCAGTAGATTATACTTTTATTTTCAAATCCTTTTTTAATTTTTTTTAAAATTATTTAGTTACTATGCAAACTCTTATTTGTGCCGGCTTGCGACAAACGGCCTCTATGTGGCAGCTCCCACTGTGACTGGCAGTGTTTTTATATGGAATCTACTTTCTGGCCTAAAAACCGCAGTCATAAAAGAGCCAAATGCTGGTGTCGTTTTTTATTTAATTTGTGTAATAAAATTTTCCTTTTTACTATTGTTATAATTAAAATTTTTATCTTTTTTATTTATTATAGTTATACATAAATTTATTTAGTTTTTCATAACTAATTAATTGTTAATTCGGTTGTAAAAATTTAATTTTCTAATTTTTATTTATATTGTATTATATTAATTTTTATTTGAAAAGCCGAACGGGAAGTTAGAGACATCTTGTTTCATCCTTCAAGAAATCTTTTATTTATAACTGGCGACGGTTAAAATTTATTATAATATTTGAAAATATACAAATTTACATTTTAAATATTGTTTATTATGAAAAATTTGAATAGATAATTTTTTTAATTTTTATTAATTCATAATTTTGCAGATGGCATCATACGTGTTTACAAATCAGAAAGTTTATGATTACTACAGCTTTAGAAAAAAGTATACAAAAAATCTAGTAGGCACTTCCAATTGTAAAAATATAATTAAAAATTTAAAAAAATCTTAAGGCCTGAAAAAGATTACTTTATATATCTTATTAATAAACTATTCTTTTCGTCATGATTTTTTTATTTTGAATTATTGATTCAAACTTTTCATATTGGACAAGAACTTATTAGTGTATTCAAAGTAAAGTAAAATTTAAAACTAAAATGTTAAAGTTAAAAAAAAAATTAATTTTTAACTTAATTGGAGCTTTACATAAACTTATTTAACCGAACACGGCAGGCACAAAGGTTTATTAAAATTTAACTATTATTTTAATGATAATGAAATAATAAATAATAAAAGTTTTCAAACGCTTAAAATATTAAAAATAATATTTAAATCTATATATATATAAGTAAAAGAAGGGGAAAAAATATTGTAAGCTTAAAAAAATAGAAAAATAATAATCATCAGAAGCAGGGGTATATAGTAAACTCAATATGCGCTAGATTTAAACATAAAATTATTTGCTATTATTGCTTACGTGTTAAATGTATTTTAGAAAGCTTGAGTTATAAATGTTTTAAAATAATTTTATAAACATATTTAACTGAATAAAAAAGAAATTTGAAAGAAAATAAATTTAATTAAGTTTCGTTGTCTACTAAAATAAAAAACTAACATAATTTTATAAGAATTTTTAAGAAATATCAGAACAACTTTAAAAATTAAATGTAACTAAAAAACTTTAATTTCTTTTAATAAATAAATTTAAAACACTACTGCATAAATAAAAACTAATGATAGTTTATTTTTTACTAATGATATGATTAAAAATACGGTAGCCTTAAGCCGAGAAACTGCTATTATTCCAATTAAAGTTTAGTTGTGTTCCTTTTTTTAACAACGCGAACCACTTACAATTCTTTTATCCTATTTAAAAAATATATATTAAATTGGAAAGTGTTCCCAAAAGGGGAGTTGTGTAAATTCTATACTTAAAAAATTTTAGGATTTAACTGGAGTGGAACTTCTTAAAAGAAGAGCGAATTTGACCGTTTAAAAAATAGCTTTTATTTATTTAATTCTCGGAAGGATCTGCTAACATGATATATTTCGCGTTTTTGCTACAATTGAATAGTATTCCCAATGTCGCTTTTCGAAAGATAATATAAAATTACCACGTTTTTAAATCAATTTATTTAATAATTAATTCCGTCAAATCTGGTTTCGTATAAAATTAGCTTTAAATTCGTTCTGTTTTATTTTTATCACAGGTTATTACTTTTGCGATTTCGATTTATTATCTCTGGACAAGTTACAGTAAATCTGAACCTTTTTTTGAGTTAAAGAAAAGTTCTTTACTAAATTGTAAAAATGTTAAAATCTAAACGAATAAAAGCGTTTTGAAAAATTATCTTAAGCAACTTTTTTTAAAATCTTAGTTTATCTAAATCGAGTCTAACTGTACTACCTAGCCAAAAAAGTTATATGCGTAGAGTTTTATACTTTAACTTTCAAGTTCGTTTCACAAAATTAAGTCAATACCTTGAGAATATAGCTAACATCGATAGAACCAGAAGAAGATAAGGAATAGTTATTTTACTAGCTACAATATGTTTTCAGTAACATTAATATTTGCATTTTTTACTTTTACTTTAAAGTCTGTTGCTAATATAGCAAGGTCGTTTAGTTTTAAAATCTAAAGTAGGGTAAAAAGCAACGGTTGTTCAGGACGGATTTTGTTTATAGGCTACTTAATACATTAGAGGTGCTTTAAATAACAACAGAATAATTAGAAAAATACCCAACCAAGTTACGTACGAAAGTATAATAATATTTATTTTTTATTGCTAAACTAGAAGGATTAAGGCTGGTAAGAAAAAATTGACTCTTTTGTATGACTCCGAAGAGGAGTGTTTCTACTGCTTACTGGTGTGCAACTGAGTAACAAGAAAGCTTTTCAGGTAATTACATGTAGTTTAAAACTCCTTCGATAGTTTTTCTTATTTACGTTTGTAACGGTTAACGCGTCCACTATCTACATAACCGAACTTAGGCATCGTGGTGCAAAACGTATACAGGGGCCATTGCTATCTAATAAAAAGCAAGAACTAGCTTGTATAATGTTGCAACACTTAAATATTAAGGGTTTATACAGCGTTGTGTAAACAAAATGATATACCCCCGACTTTTAAGTAGTGATATTTTATACTTATTAATCAACAAACCTTTGCGGGGTCACAGTTTTAGCTTAAAGGGGCTGATGAATTTGCAGATTTAAAAAGGATTGAGGGATGCATTTACATATTTAAAAAAACTGAAGGGAAAACTAGTAAAGTTCTTGCTCTTATATTCTCATGATCCGGAAGGGTCGTTCATCGACGAGAGGTGTTAGCTAGTGAAACACTAGTGTTTCAGTACTTTTAAAAAAAAAAAATTATTAAAGAAAACTGGCGTTATTTGTATATTGTATTTTTGGTAATTAAAGGAATTGCGGCTGTATATATGGCATTAAACTTAATACCTCTTAAGTGAAGATGTTTGATTTTACTAAAGTAGTCGATTTAGAAATAGCTATATATTGGGATATTTTAAAAATGGATATAATACAGCTAAATTAGTGGTGAAGTATGTGTACACACTTTGATAAATAGTGTCATTTTCTAGTTCTGTGCGACCTTTAAAACTGAAGATAAAAGAGATTTTATAAAGAGCACATACTTAAAACAATTAAATATTATATTCAAGTAATACTTCAATAAAGTTAGATAGGTTGAAATTATAGATGCTTATAATAAGTATGCTGTATGCCTGCTATAAAAAGTTTTTAAAAAGATTATGACTAGAAAAAGAAAAACTATAATAAACGATGAAGACCAACTACAAACTATTCAGTTCCGTATATTAAAGAACTCTATTACCTAGAAACACTCTAACTTCTATAATAATGGAAGTGTGACGCTTAAAAGAAGTAATTGCAAGCGCAAACTTAGCGATGAACCAAGAACTTATAAAAATAACAGAATAACGAAAAACTTACGCAAAAGCCAAAAGCTCAGATTAAAATTTGTTGTACATTTAGAAAAACGTACTTTTTTGGGGCGTATTATTGGGATTTATAGCACATTGAAAGGAATCATTTAGGTTCTTTATATGAGTGCTACTATCCTGCAACACTTATGCACAAAACTTTTGTTTTATACTTCAAATATCTTACCATAGTAACTAAATTTTATTGAACACTTTAAATTTTCTTTCTTATAAATTTTATTTACAAGAACCATTATCTCTATTTTAAAAAAATACGTAACAATTCTCGAGGGTATTATATCATTAAAAATTTAGGAGGGGCACTACAAGGAATTTATTACTCTAAATCTTCGGAATGTACCTGAAATTTAAGATGAGATTGAGGTTTTTTATTACTTCCTTTAAGCCTGTCTTTTTATTTTATTTTACCTTTTTAGTAATTATAAGAAAAATTGATTATAATAGAGCGACACTGGATTGAAGCTTTTAGTTAACAGCATATTTGAGGTAATTTCATGGCAGACGTAACACGAAATTAATATAATGTAAAAGTTTTTATGTTAAGAACACTTATTGAAGTATTAGGGAATTAATTGGTTAAACGACAAAATTAAAATAAACTTCTTTTCAGGAAATAAAATAGTTGTATATAAATATTATGTTGCTTTACCGATTAAATTTCTTACAACTCATTAGCTCCACTTATTATATTATGATTGTTTAGAAAAATGTCGCTACTAATTATATAAGAATTTTTTTTAATAATCACTCGCTAATGATACCTCAAATTCTAAAATTTTAAAAATTATATAAAAATGCAGACTTTTTAGAAAAGAAGAGAATATCTTTATAAAATTAATATCCAATTGACTCTATTAATTACATAATTTAATAAAATTGAAAAGAAACCTAATAATTTTTTATTTGTTTGTCTAATTAAACTCAAAAAAAAGTATTGGATTCCGAATTTAAGAAGTTCAACGATTTTGTGCTGAAGCAGTGGGAAAGGGCAGCTTAAAATAATTTACTTTGTCCAGCACTTCAAAATTTAAAGCTGAGATTAAGCAATATCTACTTATAAAAATGTGAGACACGCACTAAACAGAACAAAAAACGTTCAACTTTTATATTTCCACGAATATCTGCCGCTATAATTAATTCTCCAATAGGACTTTTATCTTCCGTTAAAAAAGCTAAACATAATTAAATTTATTATAAATAAATAAATAAAAATCTCTACTAAACCAGGGTACGTAGAGTGAGGAGCAAACAACGCCACCGTCACCGTTTCGTCGTGAGCTGCATTGAGCATCGCATTATCGAAAAAAAACAAATTATAAAAAATCTATAAACCATTATAAGCCTCGAAGTACTCACAAACACGCTTTGAGTGCTGGATCACATCTTTCATAGTACTCGCCTTCGGAGTTTTTAGGCTCCAGATGTAGAAATTATTATTCTCAGAACCGCAGATGACGTACGAAGCGTCCTGACTAGCAGAAAAATAACAAAAACATAATAAGTATAATTAGTAAAAAAAATATAAAATTAAAAAAAGAAGTAAAAAAAAACATTAAGTACAAAAAATTAGTTTAATTAAATTTCTTACAATTATAAAAAAAGTAAATTAAAGTAATTTACTTAAAGAAAATATATAATATATAATTCTCATAATTATTGAAGCAATTAATAAATTAATGCGTTCAAAAAAAACTGTACTTCAAACTTGCACGAATTTGGGAAGAATTGTGGACAGCCCCTTTAAATTTGTAAAGTAACGAAAAATCATTTAAATCGTACATCCGAATTCTCGAATCGTTAGAAGTCACTAAAATCTGCAAAAAAAGAATTTTATAAAAGAAGAGAAGAAGGTGCGTTTCCTCATAACTTTGTTAGTCCCTTCGATGGGAACAATAGCAGAAATTTTCTTTCCTCTTTTCTTGTTGGATCGTTTTATAAAAATTTGCGTGTGATACTGCAATCCCTGAAAAAAAATTTAAAAAGTTTTTAAAAATTAGATTCAATTTATATATATTTTTCTGTTTTATTATTATTACTTTGAAAATTTGATAAAAAATTAAAATTTTAAAACAAGCTTGCTACCAACCTCACTATTATAGAAAAGACAGCGGCCTTCGTATGTCCCCACCGCAATCATTCTCCCATCTTTTCAATAATTTACAGACATTAGTGTAAGACATGTTCAAACATAATTTTTAAAGGAATGATGAAAAATTTTAAATTTTTGTAGAAAAAATTGTTTGTGACAAAAGAACCTTTACAAAAGGACGTAGCTGTAAGCACGCCGTAACCTAGCGTATTAAAAAAATACATAGTTATAAATAATTCTTAAGCCAGTCATATTGTAACAAATCACTCGAGTCGATTTCGTTGGAAACGGAAACGCGTTTGTGAGGAATATACCACAATCGCAATTTGCAGTCCATCGAAGCACTCACGAAATATCTATAATAAAACTTTTATTAATTCAAAAGTGTCCTGGATTTATAAACTGGCCTATCATCGCTGGGATGGAAAGCCACGGCTGTGACCAAGTCTGAATGGCGGAAGCAGCAAAGGCAGGTAGACGCTTAAAAAAAAAATTAGTAATTTACTATAATAAAGAGATTAAAAAAAAAATTCCACGTTGACTGATGTGCCATAATCGCACTGTTTTATCGAGAGAAACAGACAAGAGGAAGTAATTCTGCCAGCCGGAAAGGGAAAGTAGTCAGGCGCGTGCGGGGAGTAAATTTTAAACTAACCCGCGACCAGCAAATGTCCAGTATGTCCATCTCGTGACCTGAAAAAGTTAAAAATGGTTTTGAACAAAAGATGGGTGCTAAATCCAAGCCGACATTAACAATACCTGCGAATTTGAATTTTATATAAAAAAAATTATAATAAAATTATAGTTATTTTTATAATTAAAATTATTACTTCTGCGGTTGAGGCTCTTTATATCAAAAGTGGAGCTCGAAACTAGTGGAGCTGCTATTAAGTTAAACTAATAAGCATACTAAAAAAAAATTTACGAATTGGTTGAACACTAAATTTGGAACAACGTAGATACCTGCAAGAGTTGAAGAGTAGCGAGAAGCGGTAAAAGGATGGACAGACTGACCATAGGAAGAAGAAAAACAGCTCATACGATCGCTCTCATCGTTGAAAAGGTGGTTAGAGAGTTTATTTCTCATTTTAATAAAGAAATTTTCTCTTCCGTTAACAGTCCAAACGTATAAGTTTGAGTCCTTATAAAGATCGTAATAAAAAGTTTTGTATTCTTTAATTAAAATATGAACTTACTATAAAAACTATTTTATAGTAAAAAAGAGTAACGGGAACTGGTAAAAACACTAAGGAAGGAGCTGAGATTAAGGCTAAAATCATTTTATATAGAGTCACTCTGTTGATACTACTGTTAAACAGAAGAAACGTAGGAAGGCCTAGATGTGTTTAATAAATAAATGAATCTTAAATTCCTCGTTACTAAAAAAAAGATTAGTTGACTGTGGCCTTTAAATAGTTTTTTAATAAATTTCAAATAATACTAATTTCTAATAAAAAGAAAAAGTGAAGGATGCGCTTCTTGAATTTATACAGTGCAAACGAACTAACCTGACCAGCAGAGCAAAAAAGGCGACCGCAATGGCTAAACTTTATGCACCATACAGCACCTACACTTCCACAATGTAACTGTTGAACTAACGTCAAGCCCAGGAAATTACCAGGCCCTTTTTGTATTATCTAAAAATAACAGAATACTTTATTATGTTGATATGACTATGGAAAAAATAAGACTTGCTTGAACACCAGTTTGTTGCGATTTATTCTTGTTCGATTTTCTAAACAATTGTCTTAATAAATTATTTTTACGGTGATACTTAGAATCTACAAAGGTTTTATTACTGGAAGCGGCGAACGCCTCAAAACTATTTTTTGAAAGTAAATTTGTTAACGGTGATTCATTTTTTTCTTTAAAGACTTGACTTCTGCTATCTAAATCTTTATTAAAATTAATTAATAGTTAAGTCTTCATCTCTACCTGCTATAGATATATAAGTATTTAAAATATGGCAATAAATTTCAAGTTTGTCACTTTAACAAAAAGTAACTTGTTTTCAAAGTATTTTGTTCGTGGACATCCACCTCTGCGCAATGTTTAGTTTCCAAAGTGGAACCCTATAAATTTTGTAAATGATAATAATTTACAGCCACTCTTTATAAAAAATAATTTAAGAGAACTGCAACCTCAATGTTTACGCTTAAACCCTTTAGCCCTGTAGATTGAGCTTGTGAAATGGATACTTGTTCAAAAGTATCGTAAAATTTTTCTTCACTATCCGCGGCAGAAAAAGAAGAATGGCGTCTGGGCCATTCCATACCTCCATAAGAAATCTTATTTAGTACAGAAAATCTGCACAACCTTAACTAAAGAAAAGAGTAGCCCACAAAAACCCTTAGAAGTGGTGGACTTATAACAAGTGGCGACTGTAGGGCTTGCTTATAATACCTCCTCTTCCTAATAAAAGTTATTATATACATAAAACTTATTTTTTCGGCTTAACTCTATAATAGAGTTGTAACCACTACCTTTTTTACACCAGTTTTATGTACTTGGTGAATCACAGTGGTAGTTACCTACAAGAGGTATCGAACAACTGCAGAAAACTAAATTAGTGGCCTTGCGAATTAATATTATATATACTAAATAAAAATACTTTAAAAATTAATTGTCGCAGACCTTCATAATAGCTATGTTATTCATATTTTACAAAAAGAATAGAGTTCTTAAACCTCTTCTCTAATACTATATATATAAGACGTTGACAAAAAAGTACTATTGGAAGAATGACTTCTCTTTATTCCAAATTTAACATTAGTACAAGTACAAATACTTTTCATAGTGAAATGCTTTTTTATATAGATATAAGGCTAAGTTACTTTTATTAAAATAACAATGAACTTAAGGGGGCAACTAAAGTGAAAAGCTTTAGTAGTAACTGCTTCCTCCGGGTAGTTGACTTGACAGTAATGTAAAAAAAGCTGATAATAAATAAATGTTTAGAACTTGGTACACCGACCCCCGGTACATGCGAGTGCGTACTCCGGAAAGTTATAAGTTGCGTGCGCGCAATTCGAAAAAACTACTTTTGAAATTGGCATACACGTACAACTTATTTCTAACCGGAAAAAATTAAATATAAACTTCATTAGGAAGTAATTTTAGATTTTTTCAAGTGAGTTATGAGCTTTTTCGATGGTGTTGATGCGCGAACAACATGTTTCGTTTGCTCACTGTACCTACTTTACCTTTTATCTTCCCTTCCCTGCGAGCCCAACCACTACAGCTGAGGTATAACACTAGTCTAACCGACTTTAAATCATGGCCGATTATTAGCCTAGATCGCTTTGGCCACATGGCAATGAAGAATACCGCAAGACAAGAGTTTAAGATACTAAGGTGCTAAAAAGAGTGACGGTGAATGCGCAGCATTTTAAGGACAATTCAGTTAAAGGCGTGTTCTTTCTTTCTTCCAAAACAGTCGAACAGAAGTACTACGCGGTACGAGTTTGAATTAAATATAAGCAAGAAACTAGCAAAATTCTCAATGAGGTTTTAAAATCAATTGCCAGCATAGGCCACAATCCTGTAAATATTGCAACCATTTAGCTTAAGTTTTTCTGAACATAATTTTCTCTTCGTCACTAATTTTATTTCTTTATTAGTTAGGAGAACGTGAAATAAAGGGGCTGTCTCACTGGAGGTTTTACCGACCGAACCTAGTGCTCAATCAGGTCAACACTAATAGTTTTACAGTTCTCAGATAGGTATATAGAGAATACTAAAATATTTCTTATGGTTAAGTTTTTTTTTTTTATCTTTTAGCCCAAACTCTACCCTATGTGTTAAAAACCTACATATACATGATGTGGGGGTGATAGATTCCGCGATTTGTAAGTGAGTTTGCTTGCTAGTAAGCGATTAGTGTGTTCAGTTAGATTGCATAAATGGTTAATAGTGCGTACGTTGAAAAGACATTATAGCGGTTTATCTAGATCTCGATGTAGAGCATTCGTTTCGCTCTAAGAAAGGCGCACTCGTAATAACGCATAGCAGCTTAATTTCTCACGAATCAAAGGCTTAGGCAGAAGGCATGTATATTTTGATTGACCGAATACATGATATATACAGGCACCGCTTATTCGCGCAACGAGCGTTTATTCACGGCGCAGAGTAGAAAATACAACCCTTTAAAATTACCACCCTGATCTTAGCCGCTACTTATATGCATGCGGCCGCCAGGATATCTTATAATTTTTAATGACCCCGATGTATTTCGTTTAAAAACACCTAAAAATTACCACATCGCTAAAAAACAACGGCAGCAGAAGTGCAGTGCGTTGCATGATTATAAAAATGGCTAAACTTTTACTGCATCTCAAAGAGAATTACCCATCGTTAATACCAACCCACTGCAAATGCTAGCACAGTAGGACGGCCGGCTTTGACTTACAGTAAATCGCCATCTTCACACAAGGCCCTCTACACATGTGGGGGTTATCCAGGTTGTGGTCCACCACACATTAAGCACGAAGTGCAAAAAAATAGGAAAAACCTCTTGGTTTTTCCGTTTTATATAGAAAGCTTAGGTGGCAAATTCCTTCAAACCTTTTACATCAGAATACTCAGCCTATCATCTTCTTGGGAATGTTAGGACTCGTTGTTAAAACCTCGCAACGTTTCTCAAGCTAATCAGTAGGCGCGTATTTGTGTAGATGGGATAACAAAAATGATAAAAATATTGGAAGGTGCCAAATTACTACGAACGTAGAACTAGAGCGTAACAAAGGTACTGAAAGGAGAATATTAATTTGAAAATTTAGAGCTAGTAGCTATCGTTGCAAGAAAAGAAGCTAAGATCGCAAAAACTTTAAATATGTAAAGATGGCACTACAGTATAAAGTATAGCAAAATCCGATTTGTGAGAGAAAAGAAGTTTAACTTATATTATAACCCGTAAAGAAAGGAGAAAATTAATTGATGGCTCATAATAACCAAAAAAAGCTAGCATTTGATCATGAACATTTGAAGACGACAAAAGATTTAAACTCACGCATAATAATATTTAGGTTAAATGGGTCAATTTACTAAGGAAAATATTCGACTGTCACCACACTCGGTGCCTTACTAAATGGTTTCCTTTTCCTAGTATTGAACTCCATTTTTTTGGCGTGATGAAAAGTATAACAGGTTATAAGCCTATGTATTCCGGTTCAAAAAAAAAAATTGTATGAAACTATGGAACTAATCATTTAAAAATTGAATGAAGATGAAGAACATTAAACAAGTTAAAAAGAAAGCTCTTTGGATATTGACACCTAAGTCGATGGGCAAACATACTTTTATCTAATATACTTTTTCGTTCTACTGACGAGCTAAGTAGCATTTCTAGAGTGTTAGCTAGTTTTGTTCTACTAAAGTGGAACGAAAAAAGGTTCTACTTTAATAGAACAGGATAGTTAGCTATCATTACTAGTTCCAGTTAGTTCCTTCTACTAAAGTGGAACTATTTTCAAGGCAAAACAACCTTTTGTTGATCGGGCTGTAGATAGCTGCGTACTCCTCTTCTATCTAGTTGAGCAAGAAATTAGCTAATTTAAGGGAGATGCGATAATTCTCTTGTCATTGGTTTTTGATGCTAATGTACTAGCAGAAATCTAGTCTAATATCCGGATTATTATTGAGCTCTTAGGTTTATACTGTCATGGTGAGTGGTGGCCAATTTAATTGTCTAATAAAAATAGTTAAGATAGCTCTGGATATACTGTATTTTATCTCACACAACTCTGAAGCTTCCATACACGAGGGACAAGGAACAACCCTATTCGGTCTTTTATCTCTGTGGGGAGGGGTTAGACATAAACTGGTACTACTCATTAAGGTGCTTCGTTTAAAAAAAAAAAATACTAAAATTGTATCGAGATCTCAGGTAGCAGTGCTAATTGATCGAGTAATTGACTTTAATAATTAATACCAGGTTAACGACTGACTTTCAGGAAGTTCCATGATTTAAACGCTTACTTGACGAGATAAAAAAAACTAGTTTTTAATTGGTCAAAGTTATATAGAAGTACCACTAGTGCTTAAGGCAATCTGGGAAAGTGCATGGTTATAAGCCATGTAGCATTTTAAAAAGTTTCTTACTAGTGCTGTCGTAGTACGAAGCAATAACAATTAAGCAAGATAACATAAGCATCATTTGACGAATTGGAAAATGGTTATACTAGAGATTTCATCTCCGTACAAGTACTAGAATTGAAGTCACGTGTAGGAGTTATCTATTCTCATATGAAACAAAGCAGTCAACTAATCCATTAACTAAATCCTTGAACTAATCTTAGTGTACTTTTAAGCTATACGAGTATTACCTGTAGTTTAAAGCTGAGTGAAATCTAAATAATATAGTTAAACTGGGAATATCCAAAAGACGGCAACCCTTCCAGCAGAGCTCAACTCAGGAAGGTGAATATAACGGAAGGCAACAAATCTATTTCCTATATTGAATATCTAAGCTACTGTATAAGAGCACTAAATAGGACAATTTTAGTAATATTTTCCCCTGGCATTAGCTTAAGCAAAACATGAAGGTTTGAATGCTTGTATAGCAGCCCCTGGGTTAGATCTTCGTCTCTTATCTTGACTTTTCCTCTTACGAGGGCGGCTGTCTTAGTTCTGGTTAAATTTATCTTCAAAAGAATAGCTCTTGGACTTTTGTTCTAGTTTTCTTTGACTCTCGTACACAAATTACGATTGTTGAAAGTTTTCAAAAGTTCAGGGCTATTTACCAGTACTTATTTGATTTTTCTTTTGATTTTCTTCTATTTTAGTGCTTGTAGATTAATTAAGCATTAAAATAATGTATAAGAGGTACGATATTAGTTTTGTTTCTCGTTTCTCACGCATGTTCCTGAGTCTTTTTTTAACATCATTATCCCTTCTTTGCGCGAAGACTCGTAAGGAAACATTTTAATGCTCTGTGACCGCTGCGACAGGCTATCATTTCGGCCATAGTTTAAAGAAAGGTAGCACGTTATACCTCAGCTGTGAACGCTGATGCCTTTAGTGGAGGCATTGAGGCCTTCCGTTTTGGTGCCTTCGACGGTTAGCTATATTTAGGACCTTTTGTTCACTAATGTACACTATTCCTATACGCAGGGATTTCTGTATCGTCCCCGGGTTCACGTCACATAAGCAGCCAAAAAAGTTCGGTCCTATATACGGGCGTCTCGCCTTGAGGTTAAACCAGGCAGCTTATTGTAAGTTTCGATCTATGGAAACTACTGGATTGCCCATTTGGAAGTGAACTGTATTCATGATACAGGTTCCTCTCCCTTTGGTCATGTCGCCCTCTACGACTAAAAAGGCATTACTTTGATCTATAGCTAATGTAACTTACATAGATCACTGTATTTATTATCAAACCTTTTCGTTGTGGTTATGGTACCTTCCTTTGAGAGTTAAAGAACTCAGTGCTAGCACGTACTTCGGAGAGTCGAAGGAGTTTTAACGCCTGGTTCGAGAGAATTACTCTTAAAATTGGCAAAACCTTAAGCGAGCCTTAGTCCTTCTGCAGGTGATATCTTCCCAGTGTCTTTGGGTATATCTTTATGGTTATTAACATGCCTTGAACCTGGTGCTTTTGTGTTCATTAACTAGAAGTTGCGTTCTCTGAGCGGCTTTGATTGCTTTAAACCTGGTCAAATGATTGGCTAAATAACCTTGAACAATTCTTGCCTCTATGTCTTTTTTTTGCAAGTACTCAGATGAAAGTAGTGTACGCATAACTTAGCTATCAACTATTTTAAAAGTTTATATATTGATTACTACAGCTCTTTCATAGTGGCTTCTAAAGAAGAAAAAACTTCCGAAAGTCATTGCTTTCACTTATTGCGAAATGCCTTAATAATCAAGTTACTTTGCCGGAAGAGTAAACAGAAAAAGGGTCAATCATATAGCGACAAGTTTCTTGCTACCGAGAACAAAGGAACCAGCTCAAGGCATGCTGATAGCCATAACTTGTGCTACAGAATACAGGGAACATAACAGCAGCCTTATAGACTTTAGCCAACCTTTTGTTTTTGCCGATTTTTGAAGCATATCTTTCGATACGACCAGTTATGCTCCTCCAGCTTTTTGAAGTACAACGCAATCTTCAAAACATAGCAGTACTCAGGAAGGTACTATAACCACGCTGCATTAGGTTTTATAGTAATTTAGCTATTAGTGTCAGAAATGAGACCAAGTAGAATTTTTTTAAGTTATTTTACTGAAACATCAACGCTGACTCCTTTCTTGAGTGGAGGATGACATGACCTGAGACAGATATTATTACGTTCACGTTGCATTCCACCTTCGGATGACAAACTTAGGACTTTCTTCTATCGAAACCCACAGGATGCCGCATGGGACAATCAAAAGGCTGGAGGCGAATTTTATATACAGGGCCAATTATTTTTGACCGCTTTACGATAATGGTCTAGGGACAATAAGCAATATTCACTCCAATGAAGAATGTACACTCGAGTTCGAAAGCCACATGATAAAGCTAACAGTAAGAGTCGAAACTAAGCGTTCGACAAAGAGCTTTCATTAATAGCCCGACCTACACAGTGACCAATGCGTTAACTACAAAGGTCCTAGTTGCTGTGATCAAAGCGCTAGAAGAGTTACTTGCGCAAAACAATCTTATAAAATAAAGTAAAATTAAAGTATCTAAAAGATAAGCTAGAAGCGCCGGTACAAGCGCAAACAACCAAAAGACAAGCATTCTCTTATACATCATGATTTTAATGCTTAATTATTTTAGATATAGGCACTAAAAATGGAAGGAAATCAAAAAATTACATGTCCGCAAAGGGTCTTAAAAGTGCTTCTACCCGGTGATGTAAATTGTTTTACGATATATAGTACCTTCCTGAGGGTAATTCGTGGCTATGTCTAAGGTACCTGCATGCAAAGTACAAAACAGATCACGATTAGGGTACCTTCCTCTTTATTCTTGTTATTGTGTTATTGACAGTAAAAGTAAAAGGCTCCGAAAGGTCATCAGAACGATGACTCTATAAGCAACACTAGGAAATCCTGCTGCCTTTTGCCTCTACGAGTTACTTAATTTAACTCATTATTTGTTTAGGCGAGAAACTGTCACAACGATTATTTTATTCAACACTAATCCGAAGTCGTAGAGGATTACTAACCATCAATTTTAATAAAGCTCTAAGCATATACTATTTCTCTTTACTTTTAAAGCAACTTAGAGAATAAGTTATTAGATTATAGTCGGTTTATTTGGATTGCTGCGAAATTTAAGACTACTGCTAAAAACATCAATATCAACATTTAATGTAACATAGCGTAACAGTGGACACATGAAGAGAAGTAGCTAGTTAGGTCTCTTACTCCCTCTGAGAAAGTCAAAACTTAGATTTTGATTTATATTTGTATTTTTATTTTATATTAGGTGAATAGAGAGTTTGTATTGGTTTACTAGCACTATAAATCGTGTTTACGCCTGTCCTGTTTTTACAGTTTATTAACTACATTGCCTAAGTCACATAGAGTTTTTTTTTAGTCCCCTTTACCCTCCCAAGGTTAACAAAAAATTAGGGTGGCTAGTAGCTAATTCTAAAATGCTCCTTTCGGGTAAAATAGTGTTTATTATTTCACCAACTTAATCTATCATTGCGCATTGTCTTAGAACCTCCGATACAAAGAAAATTAGTCACCCATGGGGTAGTAGGAAAAGGTGGTTCAGAAGTGCATGTACCCTAGGCAACTATACTTAAGTATGAAGTTGAACTATTGACATTTCTGAGGAGTAAAGTTATACCACTTAACTACTTAAGAAATCACTTAAAGTCCCACTTTCGTAGTACAAACTAGTTAGCTATCGATTCTAGAGCAGTAGTTAACTAGTTTTGTTCTACCGAAAGTGGAAATTTAAGTGATTGCTTAATTAGTTACAATAACATTAATGGCTCGATTCCCTTCTTAAGCAAGCTAAACTGAAACAGTTAGTTGCCCTAGCATGGGGAGTAATATTTGTAACATTTGGAATATCTTTGTACCGTTGTTTAGTCTCCCGTGCCAGTGTTTATAAACCAAGGTGAATATCCGAATAGCTTACACACTAATAGGTAGACACTAGTAACAACCTCGAAAACTAGGAAGTAATTTCGGTTTTATCACTTTACCATAGTTAAAACCTAGACTCTACTACTGGCTTGTAGTAATATAGTGCTTCTTTACGAGCAGTGACGATTGGCTGATAGATCTGGACAGTACTCTCAAATAAAGTTTATATAGGTGGAAAATCCTTTACCTCTTCCCCTTAGTATTTCTACATTGATAGCTACTCTAATAGATTCACTTGCGTCTAGCGTCCGAAAAGATCGGGCCTATACTATAATATAGTAAAATTCGCCGTTGGGCTTACTTTGTACTTTCTGGTAACACCAGTCTGCATTCAAACATAATTTAGTTGTACGAGTCAGGTGCCCATCCTTGGATCGGTGCAACGTGTAGTTTATTCTTA
This sequence comes from Zophobas morio, assembly GCF_036711695.1. NCBI lineage: Eukaryota > Metazoa > Arthropoda > Insecta > Coleoptera > Tenebrionidae > Zophobas > Zophobas morio. The sequence continues at coordinate 9,073 of NW_026972759.1, read as the reverse complement.
AAATAGCCCTGTGGTGTTTAGTAACTCTTTAGGGTTAAAGGTTTTAGTGACTTTACTTGAAACCTTATAGTAAATTAAAGTGATTTGCTATGAACTGAATAGTTTATTCATTGAAAGATTAACTCAGGATTTAAAATATAATTGTCCTATCAGGTAAAATTAAGTTGAGGTGGTACGGTGGCCGAGGAAAGCGCTAAGTACGACCTACATACAGGGGGAAAAAAGGTATGTTTTATAAAATGGTAACACAAGTGAGTCACTTTAGATCTTTAGCAGGTCCTGTCTACCCTGTGAGCTTTTCATTAGCTTGAACAAACATGTTGAACTTAAACTAATAGTTTACATCCGGCACTTGAGCTGAAAATTAGTCTAATAATAATCAAGTACAAATACGCAGCGCTGATATACTGGAATTATTGCCTACTTGACTCCTTTGGCTCCTATGATGATTATCAAAGCGATAAAGTGGATCCGTTGGAGCTAACTCGACATTGGTTCTAAGGCTAAGGTTGATAGAATTCGAGTGGATTTGTGTACATATAAACCTATATCGTGTCTGTTCTATTAATGAGTGAGACGAAGTAGCACTATTGGTATTGTATCTAGATGCTAATAAACTAGTTAGAAACTGATGATTTTTGTATAGTTGTAGAGAAACTGGTAACATACCTCATGGTATAAAGTTCTATAGAAGTATACTAACACAATAGCTTTACTTACTAGTATATATATATATTTAAGATCGAAATAATAAAGAACAATTCTGTGTAATAACACTATTATGAACTAAAGAAACGGCCTTATTTCTGGAGAACACCGCTGCCAAGTCCTAAAATTATCTCTCTTACTGCTAATCGCACTGTCCTGTACTACAAACTGATCTTCATACTACTAGTTAACAACCCTTCATAATAATTAACATTACTAAGTGCATACTCTATTTTACTCTCTAAAGAGGTTTCTTTTAGTAGTTGAGGGATTCAGAAACACGTTATAAGAGGGTACAAATCTGTTCTCCATCCTTTCGCGCCTGTGCCGGCGCTGTGTATCGTAACTTTCAGATACTCCAATCTTACATTTTTGAACGCTTTCCTGACGCGAGTATCCTTGCTTACTCATATAGCCTCGGGATCTAGGCTATCATTCTGCCATGATTTAAAGTTATAAACTTTGGGTTTACCTCAGCGGTGGTACTGGGTTCTTAATGGTTGGCCTACCTGTTAGCTATCCTTTTTGGCTTTCCGGCATTGTTGACACTCGTAACGATTCCTTTTCCGTCTCCAGATTCATAAAAGTAGAAGCGGCTGAAAAAGACAAACCCTATATGTAAAATTCGTTCCAAGTTGGACGTTAGTCCTTGAGGTTCCCTGCTGGTTTCGATGTATGGGAGCTGATTTGTCGCCATTCTAAGGTGGAATAAGGGTTAAGTGAACTTATCTTTGATCGAGTCGTGTCACCCTCTATGACGAATATATCGTTATTTTTATTTTAAGCTAATGATGATGCATTACAATTTATTCTAATAGTTTACAAACTGTTCGTCGTGGTTATAGTACCCTTCCGGGTTGAAGCTCTAGGTTCGGAATAATTCGTTACTTAGGAAAGATGCAACATATTAATGGTAATATTGAAAAATACAATTTGAAATCGGCAAAAACTTTACGTTGATATAAAGATTGAGGCAGGATCTATCTTACCTGTATCCTCTGAAACATTAAGGTGATTAAAATGCCTTCCGACTGGTGCCTTTGTGTTCTTTAACTAGAAGGGTTTGGCATTAGGATGACTTGGGTTGTATAATTAACTTGAGCTAAATAACTCGAACAATAAGGCTTAACTATAAGTACTATCATTTCCTTTTGAATCTGTTTCTTCTTGGACGCCGCTATGAAAGATCTGTGGTAATCAATATATAAACTATTCAAAAATTGATGAAAACAGCTAAGTTAGGCAGTATACTACCCTCAAATCAGCAAGTTTTCGCGAAAGAAAGCATTAGGTGCAAGAATTGTATAAGAGTGATGTTCTAATAATACTAAAAGTTCTGTTCTGGAAACCATTGGTGTGTGCCATATGTAAATAGTACAGAGTTTGATTATAAACGGACTTGGTGCTATATCTTAGTTGTACTTATTTAGTATTGCAGCATTCGATGCGCCTTGATGTAGGTGCCGTTTGCTATGATGCTTAATAATGTTACTAACTAGTACAATATATATATGTGCGGAGGTTCGGCGCGCCTATGTATAATACTGAGTAATAGCACTATTTAGTTCTATAACCGTTGTCAGGAAGCAGTTAATGCCCTAGCAAAGATCACAGAACTACTCCAGCGCCGATCAATACTTGTAAGATACATCACAGCACCAAAGGCTTCTAGAAAAAGCGATAGCGTTATCTCCATCACCCATAATAAAACTCATACAGGACCTTTGCTTTCAGATGCAGTACTTCACAAGGAAGGCCCCCGAAGTATAGTACTTAGCCATTTTCTTCAAAGGGGTCAAAATGGTTCAAATGGATCGACCTTATTTACATATCAAAATAAACAACATCGGGAGGCGATGCCAGTATACTACATGCAAGTACCGTTGTATAAAAGCTCAAGGTTAAATAACCCATTCGCTAAATAGTTAGAAGCCACAAAAGGCAGTTACTCAGAGTACCATATTTTAGTAAGTGAGTACAAAAGCTCCAGACACGAAGTCTACTACTAATCATAACGGTTCTCTTCAAACACAGGGGATCAACACCAGCCGCAGGGTCTAAGCAAACATAGAATTTTTACCAGTTTTAAGAGCAGATCTATTGACCCGCGCGTACACCACCTGTAGCTCTCCCCGAAGCATGTTGACATTGAGCCAGAGTTTGACAAAGAAAGGTACCATAATTACGCTTCATTGGTTGTTATTGTCATTATAAGCCCCGGTATCAGAGGAGACATTAGCTATATCCTTCTAATAATAAACAAGAAAGGAAGCAAGGGACTTTGTTCATGACATCAAAGAGTAGTGGAAGGTGACATGACCAAAGCAAAGGTGACCTGCGTTCAACATACATTCCACTCACGGATGGCAACCAACTAGCTATACTAAACCGAAACCCGCGTGTAGCCGCCAGGAATAACAGCTATGTTTGGCGTGTATTTACATAGGGTCGATCTTTTTTGATCGCTTTCCGATATGCTTCTAGGGACAAAAGCAATACTCGCTGGCATGAAGGATGTACATCAAATAACGAAGTCTCCAAAAAACAGCCAATAGTCAAATGTCAAAATAATTGGCATAGTCTTCCCGTTAAGCCAACCCGCGCAATTGCTGAGACTGAATCTTTAAATGATAGCTGACGCTTACATAACTACGATCGAAGCCAAATGAGGGATGCGACACAAGTTCCTGCACGGACGATAAGATGATCCACGAAGGAGAGAAAATGCGCACCGAGATAAAAGTTAATGAGCTATTATTTCTTCACATTCCTTCAAGTTGCTTAATTATTCTAGGTAAAAGCACTTTATATTTATAAATAAATAAATAAATAAGAAAGTAAAAGGCAAGCAGTCAGATTAGCATTACAACTAAGGTGCTTTCCTGAAATGTATGGTGGAAAGTCAAATCAACATTTTTCTCTTCATAAATTAAAGTAATTTTTTTTTACACATATACATGTGCTAGTGCCCAAAGATGGCTTAAGTTTGACGCTCGGTTGGAAAGATTTTGCTTTTAAAAATAGTACACCTTGTAAGTCTCCAACGCAAATCTTATACAATAATCCTTGATGTCAAAAGTAGATTATATTGCTTTAGGCTTTGACTGACTTCAGGTTAGTTAGTGATATTTACTTAGCTCTTAAAACCAATGAAAGTTACTTATTCTAAAATAAATGCTAGTAACTATTGTTAAATTTAAAAGTCAATTTTAAAATATTTAAAGCCATAAGAGACTGTATAATTTTAGTTAAAGTTAAAGGGCGACTAGCATAGTATAGGAGTGTTAGAGTGAGTTCTTGACATTAGGACGATGAAGGAGGAAGAAGGGTGCTGGGACGGTAACTCTATAACTCAGATCAAGTTTTAATTAACCAAATAGAATAGTACCTAGTCAATAAGGATAAGGCCAATACAACAGCTGTTTCATAGATCAAGTGAGAACGAAAGCTGGAAATCTTATATGTCTAAAAGCAGACTGTTAGGAAAAGTGTTGCCTTAGTTTTAGTTTTATAGTTTACCTTGAATTTATCTCTCTCTCAGAACATCAACGTAAGGGGATAACAATAAGAACAACCAGTGAAGTTTGCAAAGATAATAAGCTGTTAAGTACTTAATCTATATTTAAGCCTAATAAAGATGAATAACTTATTAATCTTACTGACATCATCGATAGAGTTTTACAACGCAAGCCAAGGGTCAACATCAAGACCCTTGACCAATACTGTTATCAATGTTACTGCTCTACTAGGCTACAAGAACTTTTATAGACATTTATCTCACTAGATAATAAAGGTTTAAAATGTTCAAAAAGGTAAGGCAGGGCTCGTAGTGGGGTCATTCTTAATTAGTTTAAATGGTTTATTTTTAGAGCTTATCAGTTTTCTTATTAGATTGCCAAGGAGAGAGCAACTTGTGTCGTATTATGTTTAATAAAGCTGATAACGCTATGATTCTGCTCTTATTCTTGTTTAGTTATTTACAAAATGTAGCGCTTTAAATGATTATTTTTTAAATGCACAATTTTAGGAGTATCTGTTTTACTATTCTCGAATTTCGCTAATTTAATCAAGACTACTACTAGAGGCCCTAAAACGTTAGCCACAACCAGCTATCTAAGTGACAAGATATCGCCAACTTACAATGGAAAACAGAAAGTTAGTTAAGCTTGATCTAAACTTTTAGCTATATTAGCAGTTAAATTAACTTAAGTCTTAATACTTATTACCTGCCCTTATTTGTAGTAAGATTACTTAAATATTAATATTACCTAATTAAGTAAGGGCTTTTAACTCAACCTGAATTCAGAGGATGAAATAGATAACTAGGCAAGGAGGCCTCCAAATTGGTGGATACTATCTACTAATATTTTCACAAACGGTAGATCCTTTAAAGAATTGCACAGTAACTGAAGATAAATTTTAACCCCGATTTTAGTTGCTAGCTTAAGTAAAGGAAGGTTTTTATAGCCAAGGGTGGGTAAAATTTCGTCCCAAGAAGGGTAGACCTTACTCTTGGCAATGTCATTGTACCCTTTATCTTTAGTTAAGGAAGTAGACCCCACTTAGTTCAAACTAACCCTCCACAGTATTGAGCTAGTAAACTATACGCTATAACTTTATTAAACTCTTTTTTATAATTATATAGACATTTATCTTGAGGATGGAAAATTTTGACGCCTTTGTATAGCTAAGAGAGTGAATAACGTGTCTAAGATTTAAGGAATGTTTATGTGTATTAAACTTATTTACTGTTAAACAGAGCCCGAGATAAGCCATATATCTGATCTCTAACAGAAAGAACACCTAGGGCAGTTAGACTTATAAAAAGGATAAGGAATGTCCTTTCATTGCTAGGTTCAAATGAAATACAAAGCCAAACCAGGACGGTCCTTGGAAGCAGTTCAATAAAGTTAGTAAATTATTATAATAGAAAGCATAACTCGTGTGACAAGGTCCTCTTATACACCACTTGTCTTCCAGGAGATGACTCGCCTTTCATGATTCCAGTTCAGGCTTTGACATCAAAAGTACAGATAGGAGTACCATAATATACAGAAGTTAAGCTTAAAACAATAGGAAATAAATTGTTATTAGGTAAGTATTCCCTCCGGGAGGGAACACTGCAGCAGGCAAGGTCAGGCATTGCTCGTGCATAAAAGAAAGGGTCTCATTAGTGGAAAGCTTTAAGCACTCAGCATGAGTAGATTTTAGGGTATTAGATTCTTAAAGTAAGCCAGCTAGAGAGTTAGTAGATTTTTATCGTTATAAGAAAGCTGACCGCCTCTAAAAGTTGCCTCGTTAACTAAGAGCTTACCAAGTTTTGATAGAAGTTATACCAAGTAAGTTCAGATTTAACTTAAAAGAGTAATCTCGAGTGAAGTATTGGTGCACTAAGCCAAAATAACTGATTAAGTTTAACTCGCTTAATGAAGGGGATCTAAGAAGCTGAGGTAAGGTACTAAACCAATTCAAGCAAGGGCTATAAAAGGATCCTTATGTCCTGCTCATAAAAAGTAATCTTGGTTGAATGCTGAGTACTTTCTTACAACCAAAGTTTCAGCCTGAAAGAGAATTAACTCCTCCGTTAAACTAGTAGCAGGGTCTTGGAAGTAAATTCCTTTATAGGAGTTTCTGCAAAGAGCTGGTGAAAGCAGAGGTTAAGCACTAAAGTAGAACGAAAAAGTATAAAAAGTAAAAGTATTCTCTTTTATGTCTTCGTTTAAATATTTATAATAGTAAGGCAACTATTACTGATTATTAAGCTTCATACTAATTTTAGTTTTATAGATGATACGGAGTAACTAAATTTTTAGGTAATCTTTATTGACCACGATGAGTCAGTTTTATTTAGGTACGATAAATTGTTGGTTTAAAAATACAGGTGGGTACTGCAACACTTTTGATTAATTCTTTTAAATATTTAACTATTAAATTTTAATATACGCTATGAACTATAAAACTTCCTAATGAAGTTTCTTGTTATATATTAAAGGTACACCATTTTTCCACTTTTGGTACTCCTCTAGTTTACTATAGCTAAGCTAGAAAACGTCCATCCTAACATTAGTAATATGTAAATGCAACACCGCTAACGAGTAATCGCGATGAGTCTAAATAAAGGCAAACCATGCCGGCGAGTCGCCGAGTTATAATGCATCAAGAAAAATATATTGCAAAGCTGTTATCATTCTAACCCTGTTTAGGCTGAGTTTAGAATCAATAGTGGGACTTATGCCTTGGACGTACGATTACGATCTTGCTGTTATAGGCGGAGGATCAGGCGGTCTAGCGGCAGCGAAAGAAGCTGCACAGTTGGGTTTAAAGGTTTTTATATAATATCTAATAAAAAATTAGTTTTACACACAAGTTATTTTATAATAATAGAGTATAAAAAAAAGTTATCTTTTCCTTAGTTGTATTGTTAGTGTTTAACCTTAAAAAAAAGTTATAAAGATTTACATAATTTATATATGAACACTGTCCTTTCAGATAAAAATAGTTTGTCTTAATATTCTTTTTCTTTTTAGTAGTCAAACGGTTAATACACCCTTCCTTAGGTGGTTTTATTTGATTATGTAAAACCAACAGCAAAAGGGACAACGTGGGGCTTAGGAGGCACTTGCGTAAATGTTGGCTGCATTCCTAAGAAGATTATGCACTATGCCGGTCTTTTAGGAAAATCGATCAAAGATGCCAGATACTTAGGTTGGAATTTACCCGAATACACGCAATTTGATTGGAATCTTCTCGTTGAGAAAGTTCAAAATTATGTATGATTTTCTGCTATTTCAATTTTGATATAAGTTGCACTTATTTATTATATCTACAACAGATAAAGATGTTAAATTTTAGCTATAAAGTGAGTTTACGATCGGCAAAAGTTTGTTACATTAACGCTTTAGCCTATATTACAACTAACAACGAAATTGAATATTTTTTGAACGAAAAATCTTACAAAATACATTCTCGAGCTATAATAATTGCTGTGGGTTCAAGACCTTTTGTGCCTAGGGATGTACCCGGGGCATTTGAGTTGACGATAACTAGTGACGATATTTTCTCTTTAGAAAAAAGTCCAGGGAAAACGCTTATAGTCGGAGGTTCTTACATTGCTTTAGAGTGTGCCAGCTTTTTAAATGATCTAAATTTTGATGTAACTGTTTCTGTGCGCTCTGTAGTACTACGTGGTTTTGATAGACAATGCTCCAACAAAGTTATGAATAATTTGGAAGAATTAGGTGTTAAATTTAAGTTTAAAAATCTTCCTTCGAAGATTGAAAAGTGCGAGAGGGAAGATAAACTATTAGTAACTTACACAAACGGTGAACGTGATCTTTTTGATACTGTTCTTTACGCCGTTGGAAGGGTGGCTGAAACCAAAAACTTGGGATTAGAGAATGTTGGTATTATTGTTGGTCTCGACGGCAAAATACCCGTAAACGAAAGAGATGAAACCAGCGCTACTAACGTGTATGCAGTGGGCGATGTGGCGCAGGGAAGATTGGAGCTCACGCCCACTGCTATTCAAGCTGGTGAATATTTAGCGCGCCGGTTGGCAGCAGTTTCATCTAAAATAGTGAACTACAACAACGTACCGACTACAGTGTTTGCTTCTTATGAATACAGTTCGGTGGGGTATTCTCAAGAGAAAGCTAAAGAATATTTTGGGAAAGAAAATATTGAAGTTTACTTGCGCGAGTTTAGTTCTTTAGAGCTGAGCGCGGCTCACCGCTTGAAGAATGAAAGACTGTGGGCCGATGAATTCGACAAAGAAGCGTCGCCGCAATGTTTATCAAAGCTTATTTGTCTGAAAAGTGAAGATGAAAAAGTAGTAGGCTTCCACTTTATTGGTCCCAACGCCGGTGAAATATGCCAAGGCTTTGCTTTGGCCATAAAGTTAGGTGCAAAAAAATCAGACTTCGATGAACTTATAGGGATACATCCTACTGACGCCGAATCATTTTGCACCTTGTCCGTCACGTTGGCTTCAGGGCAGGATTTCCGTGTTTCTGCTGGTTGTGGCGGAGGAAAATGTGGTTAATTCTTTGTGGACTATACACCGCTTTAATTTACGTTAATGTTAGGCCCTCCCCGGTTGGTATATCTTTAATAATTGTGTATAATAAACTATATAGGCGCTTTGTAAAAAGATTGCTGTAGCGCTCACTTTTATAAGCACGCCTTGTTTGTAAAACCTTTTGTTTAATAGGATAGCAAATATTTTAATTTAGTAGATCTGTAGATAAAAAAAACTTACCCTTTACATAGTGCAAACTGATAATAAATTTGTTAGTTATCAGGGAAGCTAGTTAACAGTGCCCATCGCTTAAAGATCATACACGGATTAAATATGTGAAGATAAAAA